>NC_067204.1:6203988-6497428 GCF_026262505.1 Trichomonas vaginalis G3 | reverse complement strand
ATTCTATGTTAAAGATAGATACAGATTGTAGTAATCAATTAGGGAGTACAAATTCATTCTTTCATTTCTGTCGTATTGAGCAGAAAGGAAGAGATCATAACCCTAGGAAAAAAAGCCCAAATTTGTCACTTTTCATAGTACGTTAAACTCAATTCGCTCGGCGAATGCCGAGCACACGTACTCATCATTCAACAAATATTCTCATTCTTTGGTTATTATAGTGCCAGACAACACAAGATTTCAAAGAATTACTTGAGTTTTCAATTAATCTTAATCCGATTTAGATTTATCGAGAACTCCATCATCACAATCACATACTTCAGTGCGGTAACTACAATTATCCATATACAGAAGGAAGTCTTTTCGAACAACTCATTTGGAGTCTGTTTTGGAAAGAACTTCTTTCTGTCCGACTTAATTTCATAGTTCCTGATCAACCAAAAGACAGAAACCACACACTATCTACTTAGGAAAGGAGTTCTTTCTAAATCTTCCTTAAATTGAGATTTTACGAGAGATAACCCTTCTATTGCACTTAAAAATGAACATTTTGATATCTTTAGTATCACACATGGTCATATATAGTATTTCATCTACATGAATACATTCATCTTTCGAAGTCTCTCATTAAATGGGAGGCTTCGAAAGATGAATCGTTTTATTCATACAACTTTAAATCTCGAACACATTTTAGAGAGTGAGTATATCATTTTATTCTTGTTTTGAGTTTATTCTGATTCAAAATTGCAGTGAAAACAGAAGTTCACACATCATATCTGAATGTGAGCTCATCTATACTTATACGATCTCAATACCTCCACTCTAAGCATAAGAGGTGAAGTTATATAAAAATTATCAGATGCGTTGAAGTCTCAAAAGTATTGCTGAATGCTTGTTTCATATTTGTCCAAGTAGTTTCAATGAATAAATGTATTGTTTTTTTATAATTTCGATTTATTTTTAGAAAATATTCAATATAAACCTTTATTGTGTTATTTACATCTCATAAATTCTCTGTCTAAATCATATAAAAGCGCGTTTTACCCCTATGAATCAAGAAATTCATTCAATATTCATGTATATTTATTAAATTTATACGATTTACTAATAATCAATATTATATCCTCATAAATAGCAATATATTTTGGTAATCTATGATAATCATATACAATATTTGAAATCAAAATTTTCATTAGTTTAGGTTCCTTGTTAATAGTAAACCATTATATTTATTACTAATAATAAAATCTATGTGTCGTATTGAAATTCAATAAAATTACTTATTCGCGTCCAAAAAAACAAATTAGATAAAATTTTTCTTTTTTATGTAATTTTTGTTTTCATTTTTCTCAAGATCCTAAGTTATGTTTTAACTTTTGACATCATATCCAAAAAAAAAAAAAAAAAAAAAAAAAAAAAAAAAAAAAAAAAAAAAAAAAAAAAAAAAAAAAAAAAAAAAAAAAAAAAAAAAAAAAAAAAAAAAAAAAAAAAAAAAAAAAAAAAAAAAAAAAAAAAAAAAAAAAAAAAAAGGTAGTGGGGCTTCCAGGGGCTGCGCCCCTTCTAGCCCCGAAGATGTTTAGTAAAAAATGAGGTTTTTATTCGGAAAATTGTTAGTCTTCTGGTGTGAATTCGGAGGACTCTTCTTGGATTGAGTCTTGTGGTTCATCTTCTTGAGTAGAGTCTTCTTCTTCAACATCAAAGTCATCTGGTGTATCGAACTGAATGTATGAAAGCCAAATGTTGTATGTGTTTTCCAATTGGCTTTCAAACTTGAGATACATTCCATGCATGAGTGTTATTTCAGTTTCAACGTAGAGTTGCTGACGTGGCTTGAAGACATGCATGAGAATTGGTCCTCCAAATTCGTCCTTGAAAAATTTGCAGTAGCAAACATAAACTGAGATAGAGTCTCCTTCTTCAATGTCTTCTGCTTGGTTAACGAAATGAATAGCAATTTTGCGTACTTGAATTGTGTTGTTGTCTGAGTAAAATAATGGTTTGAACTTGGGGTTGAGTGAGCTAAGACATTGCCATTTTGCTGTTTCTTGTCCGTACTCACGTTCTTCTTCGTCATCCTGATATCCATAACTCTTTAATTTGAATTCGACCCAAAACTGTTCGACTTTTTTTGCAGCTTTGGGTGGAAGACTTTCAATAAGCTGACATATAGTTCTGTCAACCATTATCTTTGTTATTGTTGGAAAATAGTTGACAATTGTGTCACCTAATTCGAATGGGTCAGGTGTTTCTTTTTGTAGTTTGGTAAAGTCTGCAAGAACTTTGTTGAGTTGTTCACAATATTCTTTGTTAAAAGTTGCAGGAACTCTTTCTTCTGGCTTTGAATTGAAGTATTCTTCAGACAATCTGAGTAGTATTTTGCGTAGTTCAGCGTTGCTGTGGTTCTTTGTAATACGGAGCTCGTTTGGTATTGTTTTTGGTAGTGAAAGTGGCTTTGGATTGAGTGAATTGTCTGTTCTGCTTGGAGAATGTGTAGATGCTGCAGTTTGATATTGAGGCTCTAAACCTGTGGGTGCTGAAAGTTTGCAAGCAATTTCTTCAGGTGAATTTGGAGCGAACACGCTAGCGAATGCCATTAGACAAAAATGAACTGTTTTTTTCGGACTACTCATAGAAAAGTTTAAAATAAACCGTTTTCGTCAACGGTAACCCCTTCTATAATTTTATTTTATTTAATAGTTACCGTTGGAAAACCGTTCCATCTCAAATATTGAATGAACTATAAACGTTTTTTGTTTTCTATATATACTTTTTTGTCCAACGGTAAAACTTTTTACACAACGGTTTTTGAGAGTCGTCGCCGTTGACTTTTTTGTAGAGCACTCAAAATAGTGTAACTTTGTCTGGACAAGTAAGGGTCTATCGTCGCTACAGGAAAAGTTACAGGCGTTCCAAGGAAGTATACTTTGAGAAGCCTTTTTCCCTTATAGAATGAGATAGGACGGTTATTTTACAAAACTGACAACACTTTGACCGAGTAGTTTTTTGTGCTGAACAAGAAGTGTCATATAAACATCTGTCAAAAACCGCTTTTTAACTTCACTTAAAATGCCACGTAAGCTACGTAAGAATATACGTAAGAGGAAGAGAGCATTGAAACATCCAATAGTAAGACTAACACCACAACAACAGTTGCAACAACAAATAATGAATGACCCCACTATGTTGCAACAAATGTCAAGCAATCCTATGCTTTTAAACCGAGTTGTTGGTGCACAGAGTGGAGGTTTAAGAGCGGCACTTTTAGCGAAAATGGCAGGCTATGGTGGAGCTGCAGACGGAACAGCATATAACCCTCAAAGTCAAATGAATTTGAGTTCACTCAAAAATCAAATAACAGATGTCAAAAAGTCAAACATAGATATACAGAAGCAAATAAGTGAAAACGAAAAGAAACTAGAATATGACAGACACACAAAGAAACTCAATGAGTTAAACGTAGAGAAAAAGAAGAAAGAAGAACAATTGAAAGAACTAAGTACAGAGGAATATGCGAAAAAAGTGTCAGAAAAAGCAGCAGAAGTAGCAAAAATGGAACAAGATGTCATAAATTTGAAAAACCATACTACTCGATATAAAGTACTGAAAGATGAAGAGATAAAACAAAAAGCCCTGAAGACATATATGGATAGCGATGAGTATAAAAAAGAAGTTGAAGCAAATGTAAAGGCAGAAAAACTTTTACAGTTGCAAAACCAAACCGTACAGTATGAAAACTTAGCACAAGAAAGTAAAAATAACGACGCGGCTATGCAAAAGGCAATGAAAAGCGCAGAATATATAAAAGCTAACAATGACTGGTTAGATGCCCAAGCCAACGCTAAAGCAGCCCAACTCATAGGGTCAATAAGGACAAAAATACAAGCGGATGAAGACAGTTCAAATGAAGCTTTAACGAATGCTGACTTTAAGAATGCCTTCGAAGCTCTTCATAGTAAGGTGAAACAAGTGAACGACTTCTCATCTGGAAAGAAACTGAAGTCTGAAGGTTTCGACAACGAGTTAAGAGAAGTAGCACAAAATATGACGAAAATAACAGATGCAGCAACGAGACAGGCAGTTCAAAGTGCCTATGACGCCGTTAGAGCAACCGTTGTGGAAAGTCAAGAAAAAGAGTTACAACAGACCAAAAAAGACCTAGTAAATGCTTTCTTAAGAACGAAAAGTCAGGTAGGACATTATGCTGCAGATGGAACATATGTGCCAGCTGGTGGAACTTATATACCAGCTGGTGGAACTTATATACTAGCTAGTGGAACTTATATACCACCAAACCCTCCAAGAGAAGCACCTGCACCAGGACTACCTAAAACATTTACATCGTCACATGGACACAGACACAGGCATGCACCAAAACCAACACAACAACAACAACAACCAGCACAACAACCAACACAACAACCAGCACAGCAACCAACAGTTCAAAACCCTGCACAACAACCAGCACAGCAACCAACAGTTCAAAACCCTGCACAACAACAACCACAAACAGAGCAAGGACATAAAAGAAGTAGAGAACAAGGAAACCAAGAATTCTTAAAAATGCTTAAAGAAGACTATGGTTACCCAGATAGTATTGACTTTAGTGACAGATATAAAGAAGCTATTAGAAAGTTCAAAAGGAAATACTGACCCGAACCTATTTAGCTTTATGGCTCAGCACCAAATGGGATATAATTTCAAACCTGGAAAATACAAGCTCGCTAAGGGATATGATTTAATAGCATATCATCCAAATGACATGACTGAATTTACTCCGAGATATTTGGTGTCAGAGCTAAATGATAATTCAACTCTCTTCATGAAACGCGTAAAAAATAGAGACGGAACGAAAGAAGAAAGGTTTATGAGTCCGGATGACTTAGATAGGGAACTTGTTAAAAACGGTCTCGGAATATATGAAATGCCAGCAGATGAGGTACAAGAAACTCCACAGGAAGAAGTTCAGATACAACCAGACATGGAAGAAATAGTTCAGCAACAACAGCTAGAAGAGCCTGAAGGAAACGAACAAGTCCCTCCTTTGGAAACTAACTTCACAGAACTAGATGAAGATTTGGAACAGCCGAAAAATCTTGACCCTCAACAAGAGTATGCGGAGAATATGGAATCTTTCCAAGAGTCTAAGAAAAATTCGGCTGACATAGTAGAAGAATATCGAAAAATGTTTGCCGACATACAAAAGACTCCAACATCAGATGAAAATATTCAGCATAGAATGGAAGAACTGAAAGAAATGTACGCAAATACAACAACCCTTTTTACTTACGAGCATTATAACGTTCAATCTTCGGATGAACTCGGTGAAAATAAAAGGTTAAATTTCAAAAACATATAGAAATGAAACATTGTTTAAAGTTCATTCAGAACCTAACCAATATGGAAACAAACCTACTTTTGTTTCTGCAGACGATGGAACTACAATGAGATGGGGTCATAAAGCTAATCCGGATAGGTGGTTCATAAACTTACAACCACAATTCCAAGAAGTTGTAGACGCAATGGAAGTGAATGGTGAACCAGATATAGCTGGTATTTTCAGCGCGGCTTTAATGCCATTGAAAGATATGAAACATGCAGATATTTTGGACCAGTATGAAATGAACATGGCTGATGGAAATATAACACCTGACGTTCTAGAACATTTATCTCAAAGAACTACACAGAACCATAGAGATGGTATATTTGGTGAAGAGTTTAGAAAGAAAGTTAGGGAGAGAGAAGGAAGAGAACCTATTGTACATGACCTTGCAAACGAAAGTTTGCAAAATGTCATAAAAACTTACTTTGCAGACAATGAACCGAGAAGGGATGAATATTTAAGAAAACTCAAATGGACAGTACCAAATGAAATGTTAGTATTGAAAAACATGTTCCTTGACAAAATAAAACCAACTACAGAAATAAACGACGCAAGACTGAAAGATTGGGTAAAAGCTTTCCCATTCACAAAAGATATTATGGTAACATGGAAAGAAAACCAGAATGGCTACAAAAACATATATTTGGAAACGAGCTTATTCCATATGGACAGCACTGTTTGAAGAGCTTGAACCGGAAACTCAGGAAAGAGTCATGCAAACAATACGCGAAGACTCAAATACAAACTATGACAAACTCTTTCTAGGATATAGGTTACCTGAGATGGGCGACCAGAGCCAAAGGCAAAAAGGACATGGGAAATTTGCAACATACTAGATGAACATAATGCAAAGATGCAACAACTTCAAGCAGAGGGCAATGAAGGAAAAAGAAGAGTTAAAAACTCAGTCAGGAAGAAAGTAAAGCTTGGTCCACGTGGGTTCTATTATGACATATAAATCCAACTATTCTATATTTTTACTCATATGAAATGTACGCCGCTCAGAATATAACGCCAACAGTTTTGGATGCTATGAATGGAAATGTTTCCGAATGGTATAACGAATGCGACAATGCCATTAGAAGGTCAGAAATAGTTCCTGGAACTTACGAATATACAACTGCTGTTTCTTATGGAAACGTAGGTGAGTTTGGAGAAGGTTCTTCAACAACAGTAGATATTGCTTGCGACAGGTTTCATATATTTCTATTGACAACTCTTTCTTATACGTGGAACAAGACATTGAAATAAAACCTTCTGCCAAGTTGTCTGACAAGAAAGGTTGCAATGGAATTTTCTATGTCGGATACCAATATGCTCCAGAAGTTTTCATGGGATATAAGATATATTCTAACTCTGACTTAGTTCAAACAGTAACATGGGCAAACTATGAATGGTTCGCTTTGAGAAACTCAGTACAACCACAAGCTAGAGAACAAACAGACCAGTATGCAACTATTGAGAAAATAAGAAGACTTGACCCTAACGTTCCAGGAGTTTATGTTAACCTTTCTGGACAAACTGCAGCAGCAGTAACCAAAGTAAAACTGAAACTTAGAGTTCCTTTGTCATCTTTCCTCATCTTCAGGTTTTTAAGATACTTGCCAAACTGGGCAGGAAAAATTTCTATCGAACTTACTCCAAGCAAAAATAACTTAGTCATTGCACCAACACAAGACCCATTCACTCTTACAGACGTAAAGGGAGCAAATAAAATGTCATTCGCCGACTTTTGCAAAAACAAAGTTGACTTAGACTTTGGTTTCTCAAACCTCAACACTGAAGTAAACTATTATTTCAATGCTGCTGGAACTGCTTGGGACCCAGTTAAGTTCACATGCGAAAAGTTTGAATGCAAGAGAATAGAAAGCAGACTTGCAGTCTATATGTTGGACCCAGATATTTCAAATGCTTTAGCTGCCAAATATATTGCAGTTCCACTTATGTTCCCTATACACCAAATATCTGTCAAAGACTTTGCAGGTGAAGTTGGAAACCAAAGTGCTGACCCAGGTGCAAGAACAGATATTGCTTTAACAACTGCAATGAAACATGCAGATACTATGTTTGTACTGTTCAGACGAACTATAAATGACTATTCTTGCTTCTACAACCCTGGTATTAAATACCATATAAACATAGATGGCAAATATTATCCAAGAGAAGAATATTCTACAGTTGAGGATATGAGGTCATACAACTTGACATTAGATGCTATGAACTTTAACAACAACTTCACAACAACCATTAACCCTGAAATGCAAAGTTCTATTATGCCATATGTGAAAGTATGGACTCATACAGGAGGTCAAAAAACTCAATATACAAATGGAGACCGTTCAAACTTTTGGCTTGGCATTCCATTTGCTGACTCAGAAGACTTTATGGGTGGTATTTCAACTGTTGGTACAGTTCAAATACAATATACTGGTGACAGAGACGGTCCAATGAATTGAAAGCAAAGAAGTTTACAAAACCAATAGCACTTTTCACGGAAGATGCTCTTTTGAAGATTCGTTCGATGAAACCTGCTGGGGCTCCTCAGATTGGCATAACGACAGCTTCCATCGAGCAGATTTTGGCAGCAGGTCAGTAAGTTGTTCTTGAACTGACTTCTCTCCGTCAAATATTGACAGTACGCCAGTTTTGATATAATATTGTATATAAACTTACCTTTAGAAATATCGGTCAGTTTTGTTGTTATATTTTTGTCTGCTTCAAGAACTTTCACCATTTCAGTTATACCAACTTTCTTTGCTTTATGAAAATATTTTGGTTCAGCAAAGACTGCTATTCTATAACATTTTCCATTGTTTGTATAAAGAACTATTCTGTCAATGTATTTGTATTGTTTGTGTGTGTAAACTTTGTTTGCTTCAATTCGAAGAGATACTCAAATACGTCCATCTTTTTATTCTAAGTAAAATGTCATTTCCGAAAAATAGAAGCGTAAGTGTTTCAAAAGGTTTAATGGCGGTGGCAGATGTGAAGTTAAATTCACCAACTCAAACAAACAGTCAAAGTGTTGTTGTCAATGTCAAAGAAAGAGATGTTGAAGTGGGGAAACCATACGAAGACGAAGATGGTATAACAATAGTTCCTGTAAAAGAACAACCAACATATCCTGAAGTTAGCAGAGACTTAAGTTCTGTTGCAGATATTCGAAACGACTACCAACAACTTAAAGACAAACTTAAAACTCAGGAGAAGATTTGTCAAGCTTTGGGTATAATGTTAAACTTGGTCGAACACAACCCTGTAAAAGTGAACTCATATGTCATCGCACCTCATGAATTTTGAAAGAACTATTGAAACTTTTGACAGAGGCAGACGATATAAACATCAAAGAAATAGAACCCGACATTGTTGCTGTGGTGTTTCATATAATGTCATTGACAAGATATACGTTATGAAAGGAGGTGAAACGTTGAACTTAAAATATAGTTTCCCAGACGTCATAAAAATATTTGACGACCACAACATTTCATTAAAATTTACTTGCTAAGTAAATGGCAGAAGACATAGTGGTTTATACTATTACGACTAAAAACCCTGAGTCATATAATTCTATAACAACAAACTTACAAAGTCCTCAAGGACGATATTGTAAACTGACCTTAAACACGATGACGACTAAAGCCTGTTTTGCTCTTTTGACACCAGAAGACTTTGTTGTTGTGAATGGTAAAAAATACTTCTTTGAAGATACTTACTCAGATATACCACCAACAGGTTTTGTTGACTTATTTAATACTTTAAGGACGGATGTAACATGTGCTGCAACTAGAGCAGGTTTCATTATGTTTGGATGTCCGACTGAGTTTATATAAACGATATGAGCTATAATACAAAACTTATATCTGGTTTTTACTACCAACAGTTTCCTATAACAGGAAAAGGTGTCATACAAGGAATGTCTGTTCCATTGACTTTAAGTACACCTATTTATATATTGTTTCAAACTTAGGTTCAAAGTGCTATTCGAATGTCGACAGAAACTACTATGACCAAAAGATACTCATGCGTATAAACAACACTTTCTCTGCTGGTTTGCCTATTGTTCATTCGAATGCAGAGTTTTCAGCTTTAGTAAACTCAAACACTTTAGCAAACATAAACTTAACCTTAGTCGACGCAAACTTTGTTCCTGTAAAACTTTTATGTCCTATGTATTTGTCAATGACGGCAGAAAGTTTCGAATTGGAAGATGCAACTGGTGAAAGTATTGTACTACAAGAACAACTTCAACAACAAATAGCTCAAGAACAACAAATGCAACAAATGGAACAAATGCAACAACAAAGTCAAGAATAAAAAAAATATTTTTTTTATTTTTATAAAAATGTACAGAATAGACGTTTCAGATTTTTATGACTTCCAAGCTTCAGAAATATGTGTCCATTTAGAGACTATAACAAAGCAGTCGAGAATTTGAAACGTTTAGTCATTTATGTTGACTCTGCCCCAGAATGTTATGTCATGAAAGAATGGGATGTTGTCTTTAACAAACCAAGAGCAACAATAGTTTCAGAACAAGAATGTAGACAGAAACTTAAGAAAATAAAAGTCGTACAAGTTGGCATGAAGATGTTAGATGCTTGGGATATCTTATTGTCAAAGTTAGAAGATTTTTCAGTTCGAGGTATAAAGTTCTATACACCATCTCCAAACTTCTATTCTATCTTCACTGGATATAAATACGAACAAGTAGAATGGAAAGAAAATGTTATAGAAGCTTGGTTAGACCATGTCAAAGAAATTATATGCAATGGAAACGAAAGAGTCTATGAGTATATCTTATGTTGGTTTGCAAACATCTTACAACATCCAAGTGCTAAAAATGAAACTGCTCTCATCATAATTGGAAAACAAGGAACTGGTAAGAACACTTTCTTTACAGATATTTTGTGCAAACTGTTAGAGGGCTATTCGAACCCTAATATGACAAACTTAGAAAACATCTGCGGTAAATTTAACTCTTCAATAGAGAATATGAAACTTATAGTATGTAACGAACTTCAAAGTATAGATACAACAAAAGTTTTGAACTCAGATGCTTTGAAGAGTCTTATAACAGACAAAGTTGGAGTTGTTGAAAGAAAATATAAAGACCAAAGAGTTTGTGAAAATGTTGCAAACTTCGTCATGGTTTCAAACAACGCTGTTCCGATGAAGTTAGAAAGTTCTGACAGAAGATATGTAGTTGTCAGAACGTCAGATTCTCATATGCAAGATACAGAATATTTTGACGACTTAGCAGAAACTTTGACACCTAACTTTTACAACCACTTGTTCTCATATTTTATGACATTAGATATTTCTAAGTTCAATCCAAGACAAATTCCACATACCGAAGAAAGACAAACATTGTTAGAAGCAAACAAGAGTGTATATGAACTGTTTATAGATGAGACTAACTTTGAGTGTTTAGATGAAAGGTCATTGTACGACTCGTATAAACAATATTGTCAAGAGTATGGTTATATGACAGCATCTAAACGAACATTCTTGGCAAATGTCAAAAATCTTTTATGTTACAGAACGGCGTATATACAAAGAAAAATTTTTCTGAGTAAATTTTAAAAAATATTTTTTTATCCGATAGAAAAGATGACGAAATTCATCTCAGTCAACAAGTACATGTCAGGACTTAAAGAAGAACTAGACCCATTCGCTTATTTGAATGTTTACTTCTACCATTTTGAAAAGTCTACATTTGACAAAGTTTGGAACATCGAACCAGTTAAGTTTGCTATTGTGACTAAAAATGGTGCGAAATTTGAAGACTTAGACATAGAAGGTTTGTTAGCAGTCAAAGAAAATTTTGACAGAAGGTTCTCAAACCTTAAAGAAGGCAAAGCATACAAACTTGTTATACCTTATGAACCAAAGAAAGCAGACGACTATGAATATTATGAGTCTAAGATAGTTGAAGTTCAAGGTAAATTGGGTAAAAAGATTTTAGAGTCTAAGCCAGTGTTTGCTCCTAAAGAGGAAGAGAACATTGACATTGACCCAGAAATGTTCTAAAAATAAAATTTTATTTTTACATGTCATTCTTTTCTCTGGCTGGTTCAGGTTCTTTCTTCTCTTCTTCTACTTTCTTTTCTTTCTTTTCTCTCTTCTTCTTCTTTTTCTGGTGGAGTTATGTCAAATTTCCGAACCATATTTATGTAAAAGTTCTTTGTCCTTTAATAGCTCTTCTATTCTGTTTTCTATTTCATCTTCAAGAACAGCGCATGTGTCTTCTTTGCATTCTAAGAACTTTTGTTGGACTTCATCTTTCCAATCGGCGTCATCTCTGTCAACAAGTCTGTCATTGACAAATTTTAAGACTGCTCTTTGTAATGTTTTATGGTTCTTGTCATATTCCCAGAAACAGAACTTTAGAACAAATTCACCTTTCTTGTTTACACTATGTAAGATTTTATGGTCGACAGATTTTGCTGTCGAAAAGTTTGTCTCGAATATAGATAGCGAAATCGCTAGACATTTTCAAAAAGATAAAAATTTTAATTTTTCTAAAAATATGTTAGAAAAAAAGTTTGCTGACATTGACAAAAATTTGAGAATGTTTTAAACAAGAACAAGAGGAAGTTGAAAAATGCTCAGATAAAACCCATACATGACAAGTTCTTATTTGCTCAGAATGGTATAACAGGTCTAATGCACCACCTGGGTCGGGTAAGACTTTCACTTATCTTAAAATGGCTGCACAACAACAAGAACTAGATGAGAAGAACCCATTCTATGAGTTAGTAGTCATTTGTAGTACTTCTGGTCAATTTGACCAAACCGTAAATTCGTTCAAAGATATTATAAAGAAAGTCTAAGTTAGTATGTATAAAAGACTCTGAGTTGTTAGATTGGATAAAGAAGTACCAAAGAAGAGTTTGAAGTACAATGCTATAAATGAGTATGTCAATTCGAAGTTTAAAGACCCAAATGAGGAAATGCAGAGAATATTAGAGAAGAAACACTTCAGAAACAAACAGAAAGAGATAGAATACATTTTCGAAGAAATTGCAATCTTACGATTGGAAGACTTACCCTCATAGATGTCTTCTTATCTTAGATGACTTTGCTTCTCATCCTTTGTTAAAGAACAGAGAACAAGACATGTGTCGAATTCTTAAGAAGCTCAGACACTTTAACATCTCAGTCGTAATATGTGTACAGACAGCAAAGAGTTAAGTAAGGATGTTAAAAGAATACTTACTGATATCATACTTTTCCCTGGATTGTCCGAAGACGATTTCATGGAACTTATGAAAGAGTCCATGGCAGGTAAGTTTGACAGACATGAACTCTGGGAGAAGTACAAAGTCATACAAGACCCTTCATACTTCTTTCAGATTCACAATCTACGCGAACAAAGTTCAAATTGTAAAAAGTCAAGCTTGAAAAATAAAGAGTTTTTGGCGACCAGGGTTTTTTCACTACTCGCTGTTCTTCTTCTCGGTTTTTCGAGGAAGCAAGGCATATGAGAAATTCATGAAATTTGGTCATTTTCAGCAAAAATATATTTTAGGTGAAGAGGTGAGATTTCACCTCTTTTTTCACCTCTTTTTTCACCTCAGTTATTTTATAAGCGTTTCACATGGTAAACGTTATTTTTTAAATTTTGTGAAACTCAACGGTTTGACACAAGCCCTAAAAATTATTTTACTCAGAATTTTGTTGCTGAATTCAATAAAAATATATTTTAGGTGAAGAGGTGAGATTTCACCTCTTTTTTCACCTCTTTTTTCACCTGTTATTTTATAAGCGTTTTACATGAATTGTATGATGTATATTTGAAATCCTAAAACAATTTCGTAGCTTCTATTTCTTCTGTCAGTACATCGAATGTTTTAACGATACCGAAAGTTTCTTTATACTTCTTCTTGACGTCAGATAGAAGGAAATCGTCAGCAGTTGGATAGTTTTTGTTCAGAAATGTCAACATGTCCATTTTATCTTCTGCTGGTTTCTCTGCTTCTTTCTTTAAATCTGCATAGTCGTTTCGCATACGTTCTATCTCTTTGACGGAGTAGTTATATTTCCTCATTGCTGCTTTACATTTGAACATTGCGGGTTCATTTTTGCGTTATATCTGAAACCTTACCTGCAAACAACTAAGGCGTCAATTGCTCTCTTTAACTCAAAAGTTGCTGGTTTATTTGTTCATTCCATATCTTACCTCTTCTATCTTTATCTCTTATCTGCCATACACATTTTGCAACTAACGAAACAAAGTTGTCGTAGGTCTTAAACTCCCAGATTTGTATATGTCAAGATGTTTATATACCATATCGCATCTTTGTCCATGACTTTGTGGTTGCAATGAAATCCAAGAAACTCATAGTTTACCTTTCGTATGAACTTCTTTATTTCTACTGAGTCAGTTGCTTTGACTTCTATTTTCATCGAATTCTGGAATAGTAAGCTTTTGTTGTTGATTTCAGGAAGTTTAGGTAGATGGTCAATAATGTCCTGCATTTCATAAAGATACTGTTCATTTGTTTCATCTTTCGCAGTACAATCTAAATCTCCTTGGAGAAGTTCTTGCTTTATCTTCTGGATCTGTTTCGAAAGTATATGAAGAAGGAATGAAGCTTTTCATCTCTACTAACATTGAAGTTGGGTTCATGACTAAAGAGTTTGGTGCTGTTGTTGCTAACATGTTCTTACAATAAAAATAAAAAAATATTTTTTTAAAAAAACCAACTTTATTTTTTATTTCGGGAAAATTCATGAGGTGAAAAAAGAGGTGAAAAAAGAGGTGAAATCTCACCTCTTCACCTAAAATATATTTTTGTCTGATTTACGCTCATTACGATGAAGTTTCGACAAAACATTTACGTTCATGTTTGACAAAACATTTACGATGAAATCATGAAAATTCATGAGGTGAAAAAAGAGGTGAAAAAAGAGGTGAAATCTCACCTCTTCACCTAAAATATATTTTTATTGAATTCAGCAACAAAGTTCAAATTGTAAAAAGTCAAGCTTGAAAAATCTAAGTGTTTAGTCTTAGTAAGATGGTAGCTTCTTAAAGCATATGCCGTCCTTGAGTTTTATGTACGTGAAGAGAAGTACAATGAATTCAATTACGAGTACAATTGCAATGACAACTAAGGCAACTATTTTTGTCTTTTGCCAGCAAGGGTACTTCTTCTCTTCCAATGGTTCGGAGAACTATACTCACTCATGAGAAATGCCAAAACGGTTTAATAGAAAAAGTGTCATTTTTTCATGTCCGAAGACTCGAAGGTGCAACACTTCCAAAATACCGACGAACTCAGAAGAGCAGCATGGCAGTATCTTCTTGACAACTTCTTTGAGTTCTCCAGGTACACCTTGGAAAATGCTGAAGAACTCCGACACAGAGAATTTGGAGAAATTGCACTCCAATACTACCTTGACAAACAAAGGGTAAACAAAGGGTAAAATAAGACTAAAAACTTAACGTTTAAAAAGTGACATTTTTATGAGCTCCGAGTCACCGAGAAAACTTGGTCAGATGTTAGCAGCTTACTTCCCTGAGGAGGATGGAAGCGTTACATACGTAAGGTTCAAAAACAACGAACCTGGAATTGCGTACCAAATTCGCAATTACATGACCATGGAAGAGTACGAAAGGTTTCTACAAGAGAAACCAGCTCTAAACAACTCAGAAAAGAAAGAGTAAAAAGTTTAACTCGTAATTGTTTATTTTTTTACTTGTATGGGCAAGCTGCAAGAATGAAGTCGACTATCTCAGTCTTTGTCTTGACCAGTTGGACTGCTCTTGCGAGTACGTCTGTTTTGCGGTCTCCAGCTGGTGTCTGACCTTCGTAATTGCGCATGTTCTTGAGAGCTCCAACTGTAAATGGCTGTAAGATGAAGAGTCTCTCAGACTGCTTGAGGTAGTCTTCACGGTCACGAACCGAATCTGTGGTACGAGTCGAATTGGTCGACCTTAGGGAAGAGACTGAAAGCCTGTCATCTTCCATAGGGGCTGTGGCATACTCTTTGCGTAAACGGTTCAGACCTTCTTCGAACTCTTGGTCTCTCTTCGATTGGGATTGAGATTGGAATTGGGGTGGAGGGTTTGACATGAACATCCAAGGGTTAGGGAAGTAAGGCATGGGTTGAGGAGAGGAGGGTAGTTTGGAAAGCCTTGTGGTGGGTAGTTTGGAAAGCCTTGTGGTGGGTAGTAACCTTGAGGTGGAAATTGGTAGTAATTCGGAGGTCCTTGTTGGAACTGAGGTTGCTGAGGAGACTGTTGTGGTGCTGGAGCATGCTGTTCCTCTGGCTGTGGAACGGGTTCAGTAGGTGGGACGTCGGACATTCGTTTGTGTCTTAACCGTCTTTGTTCTGAAACAATATAATATTGTCTTGAAAAAGTACAACATTGTCTTGAAAAAGTACAACATTGTCTTGAAAAAGTACAACATTGTCTTGAAAAAGTACAACATTGTCTTGAAAAAGTACAACATTGTCTTGAAAAAGTACAACATTGTTCTGAAAAAGTTCAAGACTTGTTCTGAAAAAGTACAGCTGTACTCAAATTTGAGAGACATTGTACTGAATTTATACAACATTGTTCTGAAAAAGTACAACATTGTTCTGAAAAAGTACAATATTGTCTTGAAAAAGTACAACATTGTCTTGAAAAAGTACAACATTGTCTTGAAAAAGTACAATATTGTACTGACTCAGTATGGAGCTTGACCCCTTAGACGAAGCAATTTATCTAATTGAGGTAAATGAAACCGTGAAGGAATATCTCAGCAAGTGCAAACCAAGCAAGTCCATTGGCTTCTGGTTGTCCAAGAATAGTGTCTTAAAGTTGGAAATTGAAACAGGTGTTGCAATTCAAGTTCCAGAAGGCACTGCATTCGATGATATTAAGGATGTGAAGAAAGAAGCCCTCTTGAAGTTCTTCATGAAACGTCCTTGGATACTACTTCCATATCGTGAGAGCCCAATTCCACGAATTACACAAATTCTCAGAGCACTACTTCACTACTCTGGACAGCCGTTCTTCATAACCTCAGAAGGCGACATCCAACCAATTCTTCAGCCAGTTCAGTAAACATCTCATTTTAACTTCACTTTTTTTTATGTTTTTACTCACACTCGTACTCAACAGGTTTGTGTACAACTATTTCAACTGTGAACCTTGTATTGACCGGTCTTCCTGCAAATGCAAGTTCGGTCAATACACAATTTATGGTGGCAAGAAAGACAGTGGGGAATGTTATTCTGACATCTGTTGTTGCGCTCGAGAGAGAATTGAAATTCCAGACCCAACTCCAACACCAACACTCAAGTTGCCAAAGACTCATGTGAAGAAGAAGCCTTCTGGTAAGTTTCTTATAGCCATATACATGGCACGCTTTGAGTAAAAACATTTTTTTCATTTTTTGAATGAAGCAAGTTAAATTCGTCCCACACCAATCTCAATGGACCGATGAAGAGTTTCAAGCCATGGTTGAAGGCGTTGAGAACGACATAGACGGCGAACTTGAAGGAGCTCAAACCACAATTGCAACCAAAATTGCAGAGTCAAGGAACAGATAGCTCCACTTAAAGCTACCAAAGCTACTCTTGACCTCATGGATAGTTACCGTTTAGAAGTAAAGAGTGGAATAAGACAATTAAAATTAAAACTTCTAAACTACGAAGCTATACTCCAAAAGTTAGCAGAAATGAGAAGACTTTACCAGAGCTACTTACATGTAAGGGACTTACCTTCAAGCAGTCCGACCAAAGATGAATTTTCTGACATTGTCCCAATTTTGTCCGAAAGTCAGCTCAGATGTTTTGAACTGCTCCCAACATATCCAGAATATGAACGTTTGCCTGAACTCTTCCGCAATCTCAAAAAACGTTTTTTGGTTCTCATGTTCGAAACTTTTATCGGAAGAGACAACAAACGTTCAGAAGAAGAACAAGATATTATTTTAAACTTGTTGTATGACATAACTGTCATAACAAGCTTTTTGAAGTAAAACCGTCATTCTCAAACCACTTCATTTTTTCGATGTCCGAACAAGCACCGAAGCCAAACTCAATGGCAGATGTCCTTTCAATGTTGCCAGAAAGCGCCCAGTTCAAATTCAAATTGAATTTGAAAGCTCATCTGACAAACACCGTTAAGACTCTCCAAAGTAGTCTTATGGAAGAGATGACCAAGCTCAAAGCCGATGTCCTCATGAACCAAGCTTCCAATGAGAAATCCTGAATGATTTGACGGAAACCTTGCGCATTTACGCGAGAGAGAACCGAGACCTTGCCAGACTCATCTACCGTTTCTTCGAAGAGATAGACGCCATCTGGAAGGTACTCGGAAAGGACAGAACATGCAACACCGTACTTCGTGAACACAGAATTGAAGAAGGAATTGTCGAGGAAGAAGAGAAACACGAAGAAGAGGAAGAGGAAGAAGAGGAAGAAGAGAAACACGAAGAAGAGGAAGTTTGGGCAACCCTTGTTGCCGATGACACTTACGAAATTTCC
This sequence comes from Trichomonas vaginalis G3, assembly GCF_026262505.1. Lineage (NCBI taxonomy): Eukaryota > Parabasalia > Trichomonadida > Trichomonadidae > Trichomonas > Trichomonas vaginalis. The sequence continues at coordinate 6,479,559 of NC_067204.1, read as the reverse complement.
CAACCCTACCCATACCAAATCCGCAACAAGGAGACAGGCAAGGTTCTTACCCCAGTCCTCAACAACTTGGGACACTTGAACCTTACCCTTCGGAATTACGGTTCAATCCATGGGCAAGCTTGTCGCAATTCAATGGGTTCCAAATCCAAACAAGAAGACGAAGGTCAGACACATTGACGGTGACAAGCTCAACAACCGTAAGGAGAACCTCGAGTGGTTCTAAGAGTAAAAAAATTTTATTTTAGGGGGAAACCCCAAGTAAATTTAGGTGTTTATTTGGTAAGTGTAAATTAAGGTAATTTGGACAATTAGTTCCTGACCTTGAATTGGACTCTTTCGTCATCCCAGTTGCGTAGGAGGTCGTCCCAGAGGAGTTGGTAGAATTGCCAATCCAAGGACGATTTGTCCTCCCAGGCATTGAGGATGTACTGCTCGTAGAGTCTCATGACCTCTGCCTTGCACCAGACACCCTCTCCCTTGGAACGTAAGGCTTCTTCGAAGTGCTCGAATGCGATTGGCTGCGGACCATCGAAATGACACTTTTTGTCCGTTTGGTCAATGTTCGTGTCTCGTGCCATAGTCGACGAAAATACAGACAAACAGGTTATATATGAGTTTGAGACCAAGAATGGTGTAACTCGACCTGTCCGATTCAAATTCGAATAAAAATTTTTTATTTCATGCAATGTTTTATTTCTGTGCCGTCTTCAAGTATGCCCCAGTACTTACGCTTGGAGAGGACATGAACTTCGGTGAAAATTTTGTCCAATTTGAATTGACCCATCTTTTCACCGACCATTCCCATTTCAATGAGTTTGTTGTATCCTTCTTCGTTCGTCATGAGTGCGTCAATGTTCTCATAGTAAACCTTCACTTTGGATTTGACTTCGGAGAAGAATTTGTTGTAGTTGTCAAGGACTGCCTTTGCGAACTGAGGGTAAGACCAATGTTCGACAATAGGTTTTAATGTGGTTACTAAGCCACTTTGACCTTGAGTGAATTCGTACTTCAAAACAAAAGGAGAAAACCTTTCAACAAAGTTGTCGACCTTCTCATAGTGTTTACTCTTCATCTCTTGAGGTTTCTTAATGGAATATCCCCATGTCGAATTCATAAGCAATTTGAGTGTCATTGCAAGTTTGGGGTTTGAAGCTTTCCTAATATCATACAGTTGTTGTATGACTTTTCCAACTGTATAGTTCCTTCCTGGGAACTCACCATCTTCGTTTGGAATTCCAGTCGGGATATATTGGACGAACCTCATGTACGCAGCGTTAAGGTCGACATAGTATATCTTTTCATCTGAGTCGAACTTGTCGCAACCAATGGGTCCAGTTCGTGGAAATTCAAGTGAGTCTCTTATCTTCTGAGAAACTTCTCCTGTTATCTCATAAACATCGTCGAAGCAACCTGTTTCATATAAAACCTTCTGACCTAACTCAGATGCTCTCCAATACAATTTGACGTCAATTGGATGTCTCAATGGAAGTTTGTTTATAGCATCTTGAAGTTCTTGCAACCTCATTGGAAGTTCTTCTGGTTCAGGTTGGTATCCGAACAATCCAACTCCTTTTGGAACTGTGTACTTCTTTTGTGCTAGAACTTTGTCTGGAACAACTTTTGGTCTTGCTAACAATGAAAAGTTTGTTTCGTCTTTTGGTACAAAAGTTTCTGTCAGCTTGTCATCTGGAATTGGTTCCAACAAACCTTTCTCGAAAAGAATGTTTACAGCTCTGACAATGTTGCACTTGCCTTTTCCGAACAATGGGTTTGTAAGACTTTCGTTCAACATGAAGTGGTTGTGGACAATTACAATCTTCAACCATGGTAAGTCTTTGTCAACAACATAGTCGTCATGTGAAGAACCTTTCTCAGTCGGAATGTTGACTCGGATATTGACATTTGCCAACGGTGCAATTTTTGCCAATTGACCTCTGAGAATGTACCTTGTCTTCACACATGACTCAAGATACTTCATCTTCTCTTCTGTAACAAGACCAGAGTTCCTGAGACATGTAAGAATACAAGGTTCATTGACAATTGTTTCAATTGAATTGTAAATTCCATACCTTGTCAAGTCAATGTCAGACTTATTTATGAACGGGAAGTATCCAGCATGTTGTCTGACTGCTTGAGGGTTAGGTTGGTACCATTCGAACTTACACTTGCAATTCCTTCAATTGCATTCAAAATGTCTGAGTCGGAGTCAACCATTTGTTCTCTCTTTGTAGTCTTGAAAGCGTCAAGAAGTTGTGCGGCTGTTGTGACATTGCCATGTGCATAGTAAATGTGACCGTCCAAATCTGTTACGGTAGTCTGAGATTGTATCCTTTCTTATTTCCGTCTTGAATTGCAGCAAGTACCATGAAGCCTTCTTTGTTCTTTCCTTCGTCAAAGTTTACTGTAAAGGTTCGACCAGATGTAATTTGACTTCTAACTTCACGATACTTCTCATATGCATATCTTGTTCTTTCCATGGGAGCATTGTCTTCACCTTTTCCTTTTTTCCTTCTCAAAGGATGCAATTGTTCGTCATGTTTCCAGTAGAATCTGGCAAAGCCGTCGTGTCCTTCAACTTGAGGTTCAAACATCGAAAGGCATGTCCATAAGACGTTCTTCTTCTAACCTCTCTAGTCTGTTTGGATAATTTGCGCGTGCTGTTTCCAAGTCCATTTCATAGCGAAGACCAGCAATTTGTCATAGACTTTTATGGGTCTTCCCTTCCTATATTTAAACTTCTTTGAAACTTTCCAACCATATCTTTCTAACTCTGCTTTTATTCTAGCAGATTTTCTATCCATTCTATATGGGGGCATTTTTATAAAAATAAAAAAATATATTTTTTTCTTTACTTTACATAACCGCCTGCTGCCATAAGTCTTTGACGCCAACCCATACCAGCTAATGAAGGTTGACTAACTTTGGTTTTGGTTTATCTCAGTTTTTGGCTTCCCTTCTTCTATCGGTTTTTCGTCACTTTTCGGTTCCTCTGACTTTACCTCACTTGCAGGAACAGTTGTTCGTCAACATCTTCATAAATATCATATGCCATTTGTTTTTGTTTTCCTTTCAACTTTTTGTGTTTGTTGTAAAGTTTAGAATATTTCGACTCTAATCAATGAGATGTTCTATAATGAACTGTTGGTCAGTGAAGTAAACTTTTCCATCTGTTGTCTCGAAAGCTCCTTCAGACTTCAATATTTTATTTGTGAGAGTCTGTTTCTTTTTTGAGATACTAGCCGTTCCATTTCTATGAAAAGTGACTTTTATAGTTAGGGTTTGCATTTCAGACCTGGCACTTTCTATTATTGAATTTTTCTCTTCATCTGTAAGTTCTTTGACAGGTTTTGACAATGGTTCTGAACTTTTTGTTTGTGGTGTCAAATCTACCGTTTCAACTTCTTCGGTCATTTCATCTCAGTAAAAAATTTTAGTTTGGTTTGTTTTCAACTGGTTGTTTAGGTTTTTTAAGTCGGTCTAAAACTTCCTGAGGTATAGGAAGAACTTGACAAACACGTGGTGTGTAACTGCTGGAAGTCGACAAATCCATCTTGAACCCATTTGTCTCAATGCTGTATTGTTCATTTCATCTCAGTAAAAAAATTTACATTCCCACGTTTGAGGCGGTTAGGTTGGTTGTTGTTTACCCACTGTTGTGCATGGTTATATCCTCTGTTAAAGAATCTTTCACCTTGGTCCATATATGTCCTGCTTGGTTATAGTAGTCATTTGCTTTGTTATAATAGTTTCCTGCTTGTCTTCTACATTGTCCATCCATCCTTGAACTTTTCCTCTTGTTTCAGGATTTGGAATAAGATTTGTTGCATCTCGTGCTACATCCCAACCTTTCTGTACAGTTTGTATAATAGGTTGTGCTTTCTCTTTAAGTATACCTAATGTACTCAAAATCTTCCTTCCAATTCCAAATGCACCTCTGGCTATTGTTCCCACTGCGGTAAAAATCTAGATGCGACTCCTGCTAATGCGCCAAATAAACCCATTTCTTATAGGGTAAAAAATGACGAATCCGAACAAGGACCCCTATGTTTCTAAAGCGACAAAGAAAGCACTCATGATAAAAATCTTTAGTTCAACACCAAATGCTTGGTTTATGGATATCTTGGAAAACATTCCGAGTATAGAGAAGATGGGCCACCATACTGGCTAATATTTGTTGGTCAAAACACAAGATACTGTGAGCCATACATTACAGTCCAAAAATATTTTAGATGTGAAAACTGCTTTGACAATATTCGTTGACAAATACCATCCAACAAAACTGACATCTGACTGTGAAAGTTCTTTCAAATCAGACGATATTAAAAAACTATCTGCGTTCAAAAAATGTAAACCAATATTTCATTGTCGACCAAAACCATTCTGCTCTTGGTGTCATTGACAGTTGTATAAAAATCTTAAGAGACTTAAACCAACCACAAGGTGGTGAAGCAAATGAAATGTCATATGACGACAAATACAGACATTTCTCCATGGCAAAGATGAGACAAGTTTTAAATATTTAATAACCGTAAACAAAAAGGTTTGGGAAACCACTCCCCCGAAGAAATGAAAAACAACCCTGACTTAGAGAAAGACTATATATTAATAGTTTCGTCAAAAGAGACAAACAAGAAAGAATGCCAGGCTTCAAACTTAAGAAAGGTGACAAAGTAAAAATAGAAATACCTAAACGCGACCCATATGAAAATACTATTGACTATGACAACAATGGGAACCCGACAGGTACTCACATTCGTGTTCGTAAAAATAGAAGAAAGTATACAAGAGAATATTATGAAGTTTTAGGCAAACATGGCAAAAGTACACACTGCAAGCAGAAGATAAAACTACTATTGTCAGACCTCGTTTCAAACTTGTTAAGGTTCAAGGTGGTATACTTTCAAAGACAGTTCCTAACAAATATAAGACAACTCCTGACGAATATGCTAAAGAAGTTGAAAATGACGACTAAGCGTTTCTATACCATGCGTAAACTGTCATGTAAGGTGGCATGTAGTCTTTACTTTGTCCCGTTGTTTGCGTATACCCTGTAACGCGATGTGTATGGTTTCCTTCTCCCTGAGTGTCACTCCAGTAACAATTTATAGCAAACTTAACCTCGTCTTTAACATCATATCCTTTACCTTTTGTCATTCCTGACCAATCCCAATATCTATGCTTATGCCAACCTGCTTGAGATGTACTTAAATCTACGTAGTGACTATGCGCAGGTAAATTTGCACCTGAAATCGTTTTACTTCCACCTGTTTCCTTTGAAGAGTTTGCACAATACAAAAACCTGTCGACTATTTGAGTCCAAGTTCCAAAACCAAGTACTACTTCTGGTCTGGTAGAGTTCATTGACGTGTAAATAGAACCTATAGGATATACTGTTTGAAGTATTTCTGTCTTTAACGTTTGAAGCTCTGTTTTGTCAGCTTTTTTATATAACTTTTCTTCAAGTTCATTTACGTCAGAGATGCTATGTCTATGATATTTTTGTGGGTATGTTCCTTCTGTCCATGTGAAAATATACTCTTTTGTTGCATCTACATATCCTTTTATCCATGTCGAGTCTGCTTTTGTATTCCTTAACTCTGTAACACCTTTCTCAAGCTCTTTCAACTGTTGTCCATCTTCATTAAACTCTGGTATGACTTGAAACCGTTTGTGCCAACATATCTACAGTTTCTTTGTCGGCTTTAAGGTCTAAACACCCTGAAACCCATCCTGTATCAGCTTTCGTTTTTAAAATCTTCGATGTCCGTTCATTATACCATTCAACCCTTTCTTTAATTTCATTGTCTTTTTCATCCACATATTCCTTATCTGCCTTCTTCACTAACGCACTAGCCACACATTCTAACTCATCGTTAACATATGTTTTATCTGCTTTCTTTTCAACATCCTCTTTTGTTGCATATGTTGCATCTGCTCTGTCATGTTCTTCTTGAACTTTTTCAATGACATATTCTTTGTCAGCTTTGTTGTCAATATCTGCCTTCAAAAGAAGTTCATCTATAGGTTTCTCGTTTAAAGTTCCTTTTGTTGGATTTACACAGACAGTATGGTTCTTACTGTCTTGAAACAGAAACTCGTCTGTCATTGGGTTTATCGTCAGTTTTAAGTTTCCTTCTTTCAATGACTCAGATATCTTAGAATAGTTTGAAAAGTTTGTTGTGTTCTTATTTAGAGCTTGTACAATGAGTTGTCGGTTGTGTTGTATTTCTCTCATAGACGCTGTTTCTTTCGACATTTTTATTCTAGATAAAATATGCTTTCAATAGAAAAAGAAAATTCAAGAGTTGCTACAACTAAACCATTAGATGAACTTTTTACGAATGTCGGTCAAAAGTTTGAGACAGAGACCGTAAAGCACGAAGGCTATCGTTTTGACTACCCATTGAGATGGTTAAGAGACCCATCCGTCACAAAAGCTATTGGCTTTCGTAGAATGAAATTCATTTCAGAAGCCATACATGGTTTCCCATTTACGGTCGCTTTTGAAATTCGATACTATAACAAAGAGAAACGTACGTATGAGAAATTTGAACAGGGAAAACTTTTACAAGTGAATTTGCTTGTAAACTTAGAAACAACTCTTCAAGCTTTTCAAGAAAAAATAAACGATATCTATCTCGAATATGCAAAACAGTACAACATCGACGAAGGAGAGTACCATCTCGATATTTTATATGACAGGAAAAATGCAACTGTTAAAATCAATAGAATAGAAGACCTTGGAGAAGACGTTTATATTTCTACAAAATATAACAACTTGGCATGGTATAGATTTTTGAGGATGTTAAATCAGCCTGCAGAATATCCAGTACACCCGAACTTTTATGAAGTCGAAAACCCTAATGGAACATATGAAAATGTTTTCGACCAAGATGCTATTATAGTTCATGCTTCATTTTCTGGCGCCCAAAACTCTTTTTTATGCTTGGCAAATGACTTTTACGAAAAACCTACAAAGCTATATGAACCGCCGAGTGGAAGTATTTCAGACTTTCAAGTATGGTTTACTACAGATGGAAGAAAGAGAATAATTCCATTATACCACGCGTTTTACTTAGAACTTTAGTTTCATATACAACACTATCGAACGGTAAAAATATAATTTTAATACGGTTGAGGGTTGGATTTGTGCCAACTAGATGTGGTGCAGGTTCAGGCTGTTGTATAACAGGAGCTTGTTCTTCTGGTTTCAGGGTCTTTAGGTATAATACCAACGAACTGACCTACTCTTTTACCAATATTTTTGACACCGTTCCAAATTCCTTTTCCGACAGATTTTATTCCATTCCATATACCTCTTCCAACATTTCGAAAGAAGTTTCCTATTTACTGAAGAAACCCATTTTACTATATGTAAAAATCTAATGTCCGCCTAGTCTCTTACGTTCCTTCTGAGTTCCATAGCATTCTTTAACTGGAGCTCATACATTCTTTCTCCTCTGGTAGAAAACATATTCTGGGTCAACTCCTGTGTTCGCGTCATCTGCATAAAGTTGTTTATATCCCACTTCAGGGTTTGTATAAAACTCTTTCCATCTCATATTTGCATACCATGGTGGCAAACCTAACGCAGCGTCATTTGACATGGCAGTTTGCATTTGTACATCTGTTGGCACTTGACCATAGTTTGCCATTGCAGTTGTATTTTATTCTAACTTCATTTGGAATATTCTCTGGGTTTGGTTGTCCAGGTTGCGCATTCGCTAAGTTCTGTGCGTCCATTTAATATTAGATAAAAATATCTCTTACGAGTACATATACTGAACATTTGCAGGCATTGGTTCATCTTCATATTCTCTGTACTTTTCTGCCACGTCAAATAAGTAAATGACACAATGGAAAAAACCTAAAACAAGTAGTCCTATTTCAAACCACATTTACTTACCAATAAAATTTCTTTGTTATGACACTTTCTCCAGTTTATAGGACCTCTCTCATATTCTATCTTATCGTATCTAAACTCATAGTCATGTATGTCCTCTAACCATCTCATAACGGTTTCCAAACCACTTTTATCGGATGTAAAGTAAAAGCATGGATGGTTATGTAAAACGTCTAAAGTTTCTAAAGAGTCTCTCAAAGTCCAGTCTACTTGGTATTGAAAATCCCATGTGTTATAGAACGGCGGGTCCACTATAAAGAAAACATTTTCCTTGTCTTTATATTTTTCATACAACTCTGTCCAATGACATCTCACAAACTCTATACCCTCAATATATTTTTCTATGTCCTCTTTGAAAACATTTGTATAGTTAAGATATAAAACTTTTGACATAAGTGTTTCAATGTCATGAACTCTTATAGCACCACTATATAATAGTCTAGCAGATATACTATCCCAGTCTATATATTCTGCTTTTTTCAAAACCTCTCTCACAATATTTTTCTTATCTAATGGTATACGTTCCATCTTACCTATAGGTATCTTTTCTTTTAACTCTTTCAATATATTGTTTGTGTCTGGTATATGTTTGAGACGGTCCATATAGTTGTCGAAGTCATTGCATATAATCTTTGAGTCTGGAAATATTGTATGGCACAGATGGGATATATAGAAACTTCCACCGAACAAATCTACAAATGTTAGACCATTCGGTAGTTTCTTAAGTTCTCTCAATATAATATCTTTACATTTACTCTTATTTCCAAAGAACGGTAACGGTGGTTTTGTAAAATTCATTTATATATAATAATAAAAATGTTTTTCCCTGAAAAGTGACAGAAAAGCGGCTTTTGACAGATGTTTATTGTGACTTCTTCGTAAAGACTTTGTTGAGATTTCTTCGTAAAGACTTTGTTGAGATTTCTTCGTAAATGAGTGTAAATGACCCAAAAATATATTTTAGGTGAAGAGGTGAGATTTCACCTCTTTTTTCACCTCTTTTTTCACCTCATGAATTTTCATGATTTCATCGTAAATGTTTTGTCAAAACTTCTTCATCTAATTTCTCATGAACTTTCTTGTCTATGTTTTGTCAAGATTTCATCGTAAAGACTTTGTTGAGATTTCTTCGTAAATGACCCTAGTAGTATATTTTTGGTGTAAATTTCATGAAAATTCAAGAGGGTGAAAAATTAGGTGAAAAAACAGGTGAAATCTCACCTCTTCACCTAAACATTATTTTTGGTGTAAATTTCATGAAAATTCAAGAGGGTGAAAAATTAGGTGAAAAAACAGGTGAAATCTCACCTCTTCACCTAAACATTATTTTTGGTGTAAAATTCTGAGTAAAATGACAGATGGAACACATACTTTTTCAGTAAGTACATATGGGGTAGAAAAGAGGGTAGAAAACGGGGTAGATATACCCTTCTACCCTAAAATATATTTTTGTCTGATTTACGCTCATTACGATGAAGTTTTGACAAAGTCTTTACGAAGAAATCTTGACAAAGTCTTTACGATGAAGTTTTGACAAAGTCTTTACGATGAAGTTTTGACAAAGTCTTTACGATGAAGTTTTGACAAAGTCTTTACGATGAAATCTTGACAAAGTCTTTACGATGAAATCTTGACAAAGTCTTTACGATGAAATTCATGAAAATTCAAGAGGTGAAAAATGAGGTGAAAAAACAGGTGAAATCTCACCTCTTCACCTAAAATATATTTTTATTGAATTCTGTATAATATTCTGAGTAATATGACAGATGTTTATATAACACTTTCTCCGGTTTATAGGACCTCTCTCATATTCTATCTTGTCATATCAAAACTCATAGTCATGTTTGTCCTCTAAGACTTCATTTATACTAAACATCTTCAGGGCTAGAAGGCACGAAGTGCCTGGAAGCCCCACTTCCCTTTTTTTTTTTTTTTTTTTTTTTTTTTTTTTTTAACCTAATACATAACATCACAAAAAACATAAATCCTTCGGCAAAAATATCAAATGATTCAATTTCAAATATCAAATTTCTAAAAATCATCAATAATGCCACCATTTTATTTCAAAAATATATAGAAACTAAAATATAGCATTCTCTTGCTTCTTTCAGACTTAAATAATGCAAAATTTACATTTTTTTTTCAAAACTTCGCTCATCCAAGAATTGCCAAGCTTGGCAATTCGTGATGAACAAAACTTGCGCTTTTGGCAGTTCCGACATCCTTATTTCAATTTGATTTCATCAAATCAATCTCGAAATAGCTAAGATATCTAAGTTTTTTATTAATCATAAAGAATTAAACTTTACTCTTGCATAGCAATAGCTATATGAGCAGCCTGAATATAATCTTTTCCCTAATGATATTTTGGAATTTTTTTCATATTGAAATCGAAGTTAAAATGATGAATAGAATGTCATTGCTAACACTTTTAATGAACTTTCTTCATATGCTCTTGAGTATATCAACATATGTTAAAATTCTAGAGAAAAGTATTGTCAATGAAGGTCCTTACTAAGTTTTAACTATCACAAATAGACAGGTTATTAAGATTGCAAGTTTTCATGAGTATATAAATGCTACATAAAGATTTCAAAACAGAAATTGTTGCTAATAATATGTTCCATACAAAACAAATGATATAATTTATTTCCATAGAGCATATATTATTGGTAATCTTTCAAGAATGTTCCCGAAATTTATTCTTCGCCCAAATTGACAAAGCGGTTTTTTTCTCCATATTGATAAATAAAATGCGTCTTGATTTCTTTCCGAAGTTTATTGATAGTGCTATGACGCACAAAACTGCGTGCGGTGCCTTCAACTCTATTTTGATGATTGCATGCGCATTAGCATTATGCATTTCAGAAATATATGCTTATGCAAAACCAGCCTTACACGAACAATTAGTTTCTGTATCAGACCTTCGTGGTGCTCTCGATCAATTGTCAATTTCTTTCAACTTTACAGTTTCAGTTCCATGCGTTCTTCTCCATCTTGATGTTTTCGATATGATGGGTTCTGGAAACAGACCAGACCAAAAAACACTATACAAGGTAAGAGTTGATCAGAATGGAAATCCAATTCCACAAACTCAAATTGCTGAAGATTGTGGACCATGTTACGGTGCGGAATCAAGCCAAAGAAAATGCTGCCAAACATGCGAAGATGTTGTCGCAGCATATCAAGAGAAGGGCTGGGGAATTGGAAATCTTTCATCCTGGGCACAATGCAGAGCTGAAGGAGTTATGTTTGACGGAAAAGAAAGATGCCAAGCTTATGGTAACCTTCATGTTAATGCCATTGAAGGTGGTTTCCATTTAGCCCCTGGTATCAACGTTTTCTCTCGTTTTGGCCACGTCCATGATTTTTCACCACTTGTTGATACATTAAACCTTACTCACGAGATTGAGCATATAAGCTTTGGTGCTCCTATTGATAAATCACCACTTGATAACACCCGTGTCGTTCAAAAGAAGCCAGGACAAATTCATTACAGATATAATCTCAAAGCAGTTCCTACAGTTAAGGAAGTCAATGGCAAAGTCCATCGCTTCTTCAGATTTACAGTTAACTACGCAGAAATTCCAGTTACAGCTCGTGGAAGATATGGTCCTGGAATCTTCTTCGTTTATAGCTTCGCTCCAGTTGCTATTACAAGTACATACGATCGTCCAAATATTACTGTTCTTTTGGCTAGACTTATCTCTATTTTTGGAGGTTCTTTCATGCTCGCTCGCCTTATTGACTCATTCACTTATAGACTTAACACAATCGAAGGCAAAGATAGAATTAACAAATTCGAATAAACTAAATGTTATTGCTCAACAAAAAAAAAATTAAAATTTTATTATTTATTATTATTGATAAAATTATCTGAATTTATTTAATTTAGCAAGAAAGAGTTCTTATCCAATTGTAATTTTAATATTTGTCTCATAATTTTTTATCAAATTCGATAGCTGCATTTACCCTGTAAGCCAATAATACTTTCTCTTTTTCTTTAGCAGTATGAATGATTGAATTGACGAAAAAAATCAAAGTAAACTAAATCGAAAATATAGTTAAATAAGAAACTTCTAATTTATAAATATTATAAACAACAAAACAAATAGAGGTAAATTTAATGCGCAACTGCTAATTCATCTCTCCTGAAATATATTTTTTAATTTGATCTTTTGGACCTTGCAAATTTGTAAAATCTAGAACGTTATAATGGCATGGTGTATATCCGGATGTAGATAATTTGTTAATGGCAGCAACAACATCACCACAACAATGGTGAATTTCTTCTAGAATGGTTTGATACGTATATTTTTCATTGAAAAAGGATGCGATTGAGATAACTGTTTCAAGCAGTGGTGATTTTGTTTCAACTTTGCTTTCATCGGGGGTCTTTGCTATTACTTTTACATTTATTTTATTCTCGAGAGGAAGCGTTGCGTTTTCTTCAAGAGAATTTAGAACACGGCTATATGATTGAACTTCTTTCAATAGTTTAACTTTTCGTTCATAGTCTGGAAGTTTCATATAATCCTCTTTTATTTTTACATCTTCTGGTGTAAGAATTACATTTCTTTGTTGTTCCCATGGAAAACCCGGAAGATAATTCCGCATTTCCATTTGAAAAACAAAAAAGAACTAAGAATTCAAAGAAAAATAATAAACCTAACCAAAAAAAGTGTCATTACCATATGGGGATTGAAAAAAATAATCTTGTAAAATTTTGTTTTAATTTGAATAGTTTCCAAGAGTGGTGTTGTTCTGTCTTTTGACGATAAACTTAAAATCAAAAAAGTGTCAAATCTGATGGAAAAGCACAAATCATATTACAAGCGACTTTTCGGTATATAGAATCGAATATGCTTCAAAATATTATTGAGATATTAGTGTTTGTTAATACTCTATATCATTTAATTTCATTTTTAAAGTTTAGTAGTATGATAGGATGGGTTGTGTGACTTTTTTTGTAAACGTAAGAATTCATGCAATATCGAGCGATTTTGTATCATTTTTTTTAACATATGAAGTAAAAAATGTATGATTCTGACGGTTTTTATTCTTACGTTTTTGAATAAATCAAGATTTAAAAAATTTTCAAAATTGTAAGACATTTACACTCAGCCCATACATAATGAAATAAAAAATAAATCATTAAAAAATTAACATTAATTTTAAAATAATTTTTTTTATCTTTTATAAAAGAAGCTATATATAGATGATGTCAGATATTCCGCGATTAATTAAACATTGTTTAAAAAAAAAAAAAAAAAAAAAAAAAAAAGGTAGTGGGGCTTCCAGGCACTTCGTGCCTTCTAGCCCTGATGTTGATGTTTAGTATAAATGAAGTTTTTATTCGGAGGACTCTTCTTCTTCCTCCATTGCTTCTGGGAAGAAGCCTTCTTCTGGGTCGAAAACATTATATAATGTGTCGCTTTTCACAAATTATATAATGTTTTCATGTTTTGTCACTTTTCTGTCACTTTTCGGGTAAAAACATTTTTATTATTATATATAAATGAATTTTACAAAACCACCGTTACCGTTCTTTGGAAATAAGAGTAAATGTAAAGATATTATATTGAGAGAACTTAAGAAACTACCGAATGGTCTAACATTTGTAGATTTGTTCGGTGGAAGTTTCTATATATCCCATTTGTGCCATATAATATTCCCAGACTCAAAGATTATATGCAATGACTTCGACAACTATATGGACCGTCTCAAACATATACCAGACACAAACAATATATTGAAAGAGTTAAAAGAAAAGATACCTATAGGTAAGATGGAACGTATACCATTAGATAAGAAAAATATTGTGAGAGAGGTTTTGAAAAAAGCAGAATATATAGACTGGAATAGTATATCTGCTAGACTATTATATAGTGGTGCTATAAGAGTTCATGACATTGAAACACTTATGTCAAAAGTTTTATATCTTAACTATACAAATGTTTTCAAAGAGGACATAGAAAAATATATTGAGGGTATAGAGTTTGTGAGATGTCATTGGACAGAGTTGTATGAAAAATATAAAAACAAGGAAAATGTTTTCTTTATAGTGGACCCGCCGTTCTTTAACACATGGGATTTTCAATACCAAGTAGACTGGACTTTGAGAGACTCTTTAGAAACTTTAGACGTTTTACATAACCATCCATGCTTTTACTTTACATCCGATAAAAGTGGTTTGGAAACCGTTATGAGATGGTTAGAGGACATACATGACTATGAGTTTATATATGACAAGATAGAATATGAGAGAGGTCCTATAAACCGGAGAAAGTGTCACAATAAAGAAATTTTATTAGTAAGTAAATGTGGTTTGAAATCGGACTACTTGTTTTAGGTTTTTTCCATTGTGTCATTTATTTATTTGACGTGGCAGAAAAGTACAGAGAATATGAAGATGAACCAATGCCTGCAAATGTTCAGTATATGTACTCGTAAGAGATATTTTTATCTAATATTAAATGGACGCACAGAACTTAGCGAATGCACAGCAACCTGGACAACCAAACCCAGAGAATATTCCAAATGAAGTTAGAATACAAACTGCAATGGCAAACTATGGTCAAGTGCCAACAGATGTACAAATGCAAACTGCCATGTCAAATGACGCTGCGTTAGGTTTGCCACCATGGTATGCAAATATGAGATGGAAAGAGTTTTATACAAACCCTGAGGTGGGATATAAACAACTTTATGCAGATGACGCAAACACAGGAGTTGACCCAGAATATGTTTTCTACCAGAGGAGAAACAGAATGTATGAGCTCCAGTTAAAGAATGCTATGGAACTCAACAGGAAACGTAAGAGACTAGGCGGACATTAGATTTTTACATATAGTAAAATGGGTTTCTTCAGTAAGATAGGAAACTTCTTTCGAAATGTTGGAAGAGGTATATGGAATGGAATAAAATCTGTCGGAAAAGGAATTTGGAACGGTGTCAAAAATATTGGTAAAAGAGTAGGTCAGTTTGTTGGTATTATACCTAAAGACCCTGAACCAGAAGAACAAGCTCCTGTTATACAACAGCCTGAACCTGCACCACAGTCTAGTTGGCAACCAAATCCAACACCTCAACCGTATTAAAAAATTATATTTTTACCGTTCGATAGTAGTTGTATATGAAACTAAGTTCTAAGTAAAACGCATGGTATAATGGAATTATTCTTTTTCTTC
The DNA here is from genome assembly GCF_026262505.1 of Trichomonas vaginalis G3. Lineage (NCBI taxonomy): Eukaryota > Parabasalia > Trichomonadida > Trichomonadidae > Trichomonas > Trichomonas vaginalis. Next base: position 6,464,466 of record NC_067204.1, on the reverse strand, counting down.
CATCTGTAGTAAACCATACTTGAAAGTCTGAAATACTTCCACTTGGTGGTTCGTATAACTTTGTAGGTTTTTCGTAAAAGTCATTTGCCAAGCATAAGAAAGAGTTTTGGGCGCCAGAAAATGAAGCATGAACAATAATAGCAGCTGGGTCGAAAACATCTTTAAATAAATATGGTTCATCTCTTGCATATCGACTGTAAATATTTGCTAAAGGAAGTTCGACTTTCTGATTTAACATTCTTTGCAAATAATACCATGACATTGCAGTGAATTCTGTATATATTTGTTCGTCTTTCTTTGGATTGTCTTCGTAGATTTGAAATGACACTTGTGAATTTTGTTTGTCATATACAATTCTCACATAAAGTGTGCTCTCGGTATTTGCATATTCATCAGCATATTTTGCATAACATGAATTTATTTTATCTTCTATATTTTTTAACGCAGTCTGTAGAGAAGATGAAAGGTCAACTTGTATTAGCTCAATTTCTTCCCACATTTTTCGTTTCCCTTCAGATATATAATCTATATGAAACCTTACAATAAATGGAAAACTTTTATCTTCTACAGACACAAACTTCATTCTACGAAAGCCAATAGCTTTTGTGACAGATGGGTCTCTTAGCCATCTTAATGGGTAGTCAAAACGATAGCCTTCATGCTTTACGGTCTCTGTCTCAAACTTTTGACCGACATTAGTAAAAAGTTCATCTAATGGTTTAGTTGTAGCAACTCTTGAATTTTCTTTTTCTATTGGAAGCATATTTTATCTAGAATAAAAATGTCGAAAGATATTGCTTCCATGAGAGAAATACAACACAACCGACAACTCATTATGCAAGCTCTAAATAAGAACACAACAAACTTTTCAAACTATTCTAAGATATCTGAGTCATTGAAAGAAGGAAACTTAAAACTGACGATAAACCCATTGACAGACGAGTTTCTGTTTCAAGACAGTAAGAACCATACTGTTTGTATAAATCCAACAAAAGGAACTTTAAACGAGAAACCTATAAAAGAACTTCTTTTGAAAGCAGATGTTGACAACAAAGCTGACAAAGAGTATGTCATTGAAAAAGTTCAAGAAGAACATGACAGAGCAGATGCAACATATGCAACGAAAGAACATACTCATCCTGAACTAGCAGACAAAACATATGTTGACAATAAAATGTCAAGTGAAGTGACAAGAGCTGAAAACGAATATTCTAAAAAGACTCATACACATTCTATATCTGATATTACAAACTTACAAGAAACCTTAAACAGTAAAAGTGCCGTTGGACATACACATACATCTTCTGAAATAACAGACTTAAACGTTAGCCTTGAAAAGAAAGCAGATAAAACATATGTCAATGAAATATACCAAAGTTTAGTTGGAACAAAAAATATTGAAACTATTGTTGGTGACTTTTCTGTCAATGAAGAAAACAAATATTTTAGATGGGAGTTTGTACACTCCTTAAAAAATGGTATACGGTATAAACTCATTCCGAAAAATAACAATGAAATGTATGTAGGCTATATAAAGAATGATGGTACACAAGTTAAAGTTCCATTAGACAACAACTGCTACTTAAACTTATATGGAGACGAACAAAAGAAATATTTAAGAGTTTATGAAATGACAGATATGACATTACCTAACCCAGCTCCAGCACCATATTATTATGACTATGGTGTTGACGCACGTGTAGACCCAAAAAAGCAAACATTATATTTAGAATATTATAGATATAAAAGATATAATGCAATAGAAAAAACGAGAATAGTATATTATTATATAGATGACAAAAATAAATATTATAGTCAAGATTTTACCTACCCCGAAAACATAAGATTATATTATAAAAAATATTCTGACACAAACCAGAAGAAACCAGAAATAGTTACACTATATTTTAAGTTCAAAAGAGACAATCCTATATTATCTCATATGTTTGATTTAATGAACCCAGTAGGTTCTATTTATACATCTATGGAAGCAAGAAGTCCTCAAGTAATGTTTGGTGTTGGTGCATGGGAACAAATAGTCGACAGGTTTTTGTATTGTGCAAACTCTTCAAAGGAAACAGGTGGAAGTAAAACAATTACGGGTGAAAATTTACCTGCACACAGTCACTACATAGATTTAAGTACATCTCAAGCAGGTTGGCATAAGCATAATTTTGGGATTGGCACGAATGAAAAAGGTAAAGGATATGATGTTAAAGACGACGTTAAGTTTGCTATAAATTGTTACTGGAGTGACACTCAGGGAGAGGAAACCATACACATCGCGTTTCAGGATATACGCAAACAACGGGACAAAGTAAAGACTACATGCCACCTTACATGACAGTTTACGCATGGTATAGAATTGCTTAGTCGTCATTTTCAACTTCTTTAGCATATTCGTCAGGAGTTGTCTTATATTTGTTAGGAACTGTCTTTGAAAGTATACCACCTTGAACTTTGACAAGTTTGAAACGAGGTCTGACAATAGTAGTTTTATCTTCTGCTTGCAGTGTGTACATTTTGCCATGTTTGCCTAAAACTTCATAATATTCTCTTGTATACTTTCTTCTATTTTTACGAACACGAATGCGAGTACCTGTCGAGTTCCCATTGTTGTCATAGTCAATAGTATTTTCATATGGGTCGCGTTTAGGTATTTCTATTTTTACTTTGTCACCTTTCTTAAGTTTGAAGCCTGGCATTCTTTCTTGTTTGTCTCTTTTGACTAAACTATTAAATATATAGTCTTTCTCTAAGTCGGGTTGTTTTTCATTTCTTCGGGGGAGTGGTTTCCCAAACCTTTTTGTTTACGGCTATTGTAAATATTTAAAACTTGTCTCATCTTTGCCATGGAGAAGTGTCTATATTTGTCGTCATATGACATTTCATCTTCACCACCTTGTGGTTGTTTAAGTCTCTTAAGATTTTTATACAACTGTCAATGACACCAAGAGCAGAATGGTTTTGGTCGACAATGAAATATTGGTTTACATTTTTTGAACGCAGATAGTTTTTAATATCGTCTGATTTGAAAGAACTTTCACAGTCAGATGTCAGTTTTGTTGGATGGTATTTGTCAACGAATATTGTCAAAGCAGTTTTCACATCTAAAATATTTTTGGACTGTAATGGTATGGCTTCACAGTATCTTGTGTTTTGACCGACAAATATTAGCCAGTATGGTGGTCCATCTTCTCTATACCTCGGAATGTTTTCCAAGATATCCATAAACCAAGCATTTGGTGTTGAACTAAAGATTTTTATCATGAGTGCTTTCTTTGTTGCTTTAGAAACATAGGGGTCCTTGTTTGGATTCGTCATTTTTTACCCTATAAGAAATGGGTTTATTTGGCGCATTAGCAGGAGTTGCATCCAGATTTTTGCCCGCAGTGGGAACAATAGCCAGAGGTGCATTTGGAATTGGAAGGAAGATTTTGAGTACATTAGGTATACTGAAAGAGAAAGCACAACCTATTATACAAACTGTACAGAAAGGTTGGGAGGTAGCACGAGATGCAGCAAATCTTATTCCAAATCCTGAAACAAGAGGAAAAGTTCAAGGATGGATGGACAATGTAGGAAGACAAGCAGGAAACTACTATAACAAAGCAAATGACTACTATAACCAAGCAGGGCACTATATGGACCAAGGTGAAAGATTCTTTAACAGAGGATATAACCATGCACAACAGTGGGTAAACAACAACCAACCGCAACCGCCTCAAACGTGGGGAATGTAAATTTTTTTACTGAGATGAAATGAACAATACAGCATTGAGACAAATGGGTTCAAGATGGATTTGTCGACTTCCAGCAGTTACACAACCACGTGTTTGTCAAGTTCTTCCTATACCTCAGGAAGTTTTAGACCGACTTAAAAAACCTAAACAACCAGTTGAAAACAAACCAAACTAAAATTTTTTACTGAGATGAAATGACCGAAGAAGTTGAAACGGTAGATTTGACACCACAAACAAAAAGTTCAGAACCATTGTCAAAACCTGTCAAAGAACTTACAGATGAAGAGAAAAATTCAATAATAGAAAGTGCCAGGTCTGGAAATACAAACCCTAACTAAAGTCACTTTTCATAGAAATGGAACGGCTAGTATCTCAAAAAAGAAACAGACTCTCACAAATAAAATATTGAAGTCTGAAGGAGCTTTCGAGACAACAGATGGAAAAGTTTACTTCACTGACCAACAGTTCATTATAGAACATCTCATTGACTTAGAGTCGAAATATTCTAAACTTTACAACAAACACAAAAAGTTGAAAGGAAAACAAAAACAAATGGCATATGATATTTATGAAGATGTTGACGACACAACCATACCTGCAAGTGAGGTAAAGTCAGAGGAACCGAAAAGTGACGAAAAACCGATAGAAGAAGGGAAGCCAAAAACTGAAGATAAACCAAAACCAAAGTTTAGTCAACCTTCATTAGCTGGTATGGGTTGGCGTCAAAGACTTATGGCAGCAGGCGGTTATGTAAAGTAAAGAAAAAATATATTTTTTTATTTTTATAAAAATGCCCCCATATAGAATGGATAGAAAATCTGCTAGAATAAAAGCAGAGTTAGAAAGATATGGTTGGAAAGTTTCGAAGAATTTTAAATATAGGAAGGGAAGACCCATAAAAGTCTATGACAAATTGTCTGGTCTTCGCTACGAAATGGATTTGGAAACAGCACGCGCAAATTATCCAAACAGACTAGAGAGGTTAGAAGAAGAACGTCTTATGGACATGCCTTTCGATGTTAGTGAACCTCAAGTTGAAGGACACGACGGCTTTGCCAGATTCTACTGGAAACATGACGAACAATTGCATCCTTTGAGAAGGAAAAAAGGAAAAGGTGAAGAACATGCTCCCATGGAAAGAACAAGATATGCATATGAAAGTATCGTGAAGTTAGAAGTCAAATTACATCTGGTCGAACCTTTACAGTAAACTTTGACGAAGGAAAGAACAAAGAAGGCTTCATGGGTGTACTTGCTGCAATTCAAGACGGAAATAAGAAAGGATACAATCTCAGACTAACCGTAACAGATTTGGACGGTCACATTTACTATGCACATGGCAATGTCACAACAGCGCACAACTTCTTGACGCTTTCAAGACTACAAAGAGAGAACAAATGGTTGACTCCGACTCAGACATTTTGAATGCAATTGAAGGAATTGCAAGTGTAAAATTTGAATGGTACCAACCTAACCCTCAAGCAGTCAGACAACATGCTGGATACTTCCCGTTCATAAATAAGTCTGACATTGACTTGACAAGGTATGGAATTTACAATTCAATTGAAACAATTGTCAATGAACCTTGTATTCTTACATGTCTCAGGAACTCTGGTCTTGTTACAGATGAGAAGATGAAGTATCTTGAGTCATGTGTGAAGACAAGGTACATTCTCAGAGGTCAATTGGCAAAATTGCACCGTTGGCAAATGTCAATATCCGAGTCAACATACCTACAGCTAAAGGTTCTTCACATGACGACTATGTTGTTGACAAAGACTTACCATGGTTGAAGATTGTAATTGTCCACAACCACTTCATGTTGAACGAAAGTCTTACAAACCCATTGTTCGGAAAAGGCAAGTGCAACATTGTCAGAGCTGTAAACATTCTTTTCGAGAAAGGTTTGTTGGAACCAATTCCAGATGACAAGCTGACAGAAACTTTTGTACCAAAAGACGAAACAAACTTTTCATTGTTAGCAAGACCAAAAGTTGTTCCAGACAAAGTTCTAGCACAAAAGAAGTACACAGTTCCAAAAGGAGTTGGATTGTTCGGATACCAACCTGAACCAGAAGAACTTCCAATGAGGTTGCAAGAACTTCAAGATGCTATAAACAAACTTCCATTGAGACATCCAATTGACGTCAAATTGTATTGGAGAGCATCTGAGTTAGGTCAGAAGGTTTTATATGAAACAGGTTGCTTCGACGATGTTTATGAGATAACAGGAGAAGTTTCTCAGAAGATAAGAGACTCACTTGAATTTCCACGAACTGGACCCATTGGTTGCGACAAGTTCGACTCAGATGAAAAGATATACTATGTCGACCTTAACGCTGCGTACATGAGGTTCGTCCAATATATCCCGACTGGAATTCCAAACGAAGATGGTGAGTTCCCAGGAAGGAACTATACAGTTGGAAAAGTCATACAACAACTGTATGATATTAGGAAAGCTTCAAACCCCAAACTTGCAATGACACTCAAATTGCTTATGAATTCGACATGGGGATATTCCATTAAGAAACCTCAAGAGATGAAGAGTAAACACTATGAGAAGGTCGACAACTTTGTTGAAAGGTTTTCTCCTTTTGTTTTGAAGTACGAATTCACTCAAGGTCAAAGTGGCTTAGTAACCACATTAAAACCTATTGTCGAACATTGGTCTTACCCTCAGTTCGCAAAGGCAGTCCTTGACAACTACAACAAATTCTTCTCCGAAGTCAAATCCAAAGTGAAGGTTTACTATGAGAACATTGACGCACTCATGACGAACGAAGAAGGATACAACAAACTCATTGAAATGGGAATGGTCGGTGAAAAGATGGGTCAATTCAAATTGGACAAAATTTTCACCGAAGTTCATGTCCTCTCCAAGCGTAAGTACTGGGGCATACTTGAAGACGGCACAGAAATAAAACATTGCATGAAATAAAAAATTTTTATTCGAATTTGAATCGGACAGGTCGAGTTACACCATTCTTGGTCTCAAACTCATATATAACCTGTTTGTCTGTATTTTCGTCGACTATGGCACGAGACACGAACATTGACCAAACGGACAAAAAGTGTCATTTCAGATGGTCCGCAGCCAATCGCATTCGAGCACTTCGAAGAAGCCTTACGTTCCAAGGGAGAGGGTGTCTGGTGCAAGGAGAGGTCATGAGACTCTACGAGCAGTACATCCTCAATGCCTGGGAGGACAAATCGTCCTTGGATTGGCAATTCTACCAACTCCTCTGGGACGACCTCCTACGCAACTGGGATGACGAAAGAGTCCAATTCAGAGGTCAGGAACTACTTGTCCAAATTACCTTAATTTAACTACTTACCAAATAAACACCTAAATTTACTGGGGTTTCCCCCTAAAATAAAATTTTTTTACTCTTAGAACCACTCGAGGTTCTCCTTACGGTTGTTGAGCTTGTCACCGTCAATGTGTCTGACCTTCGTCTTCTTGTTTGGATTTGGAACCCATTGAATTGCGACAAGCTTGCCCATGGAGATTGAACCGTAATTCCGAAGGGTAAGGTTCAAGTGTCCCAAGTTGTTGAGACTGGGGTAAGAACCTTGCCTGTCTCCTTGTTGCGGATTTGATATGGGTAGGGTTGGGAAATTTCGTAAGTGTCATCGGCAACAAGGGTTGCCCAAACTTCCTCTTCTTTGTGTTTCTCTTCTTCCTCTTCTTCCTCTTCCTCTTCTTCGTGTTTCTCTTCTTCCTCGACAATTCCTTCTTCAATTCTGTGTTCACGAAGTACGGTGTTGCATGTTCTGTCCTTTCCGAGTACCTTCCAGATGGCGTCTATCTCTTCGAAGAAACGGTAGATGAGTCTGGCAAGGTCTCGGTTCTCTCTCGCGTAAATGCGCAAGGTTTCCGTCAAATCGTTCAGGCTTTCTCATTGGAAGCTTGGTTCATGAGGACTCACCTTTAAGCTTTCATCTCTTCCATAAGACTACTTTGGAGAGTCTTAACGGTGTTTGTCAGATGAGCTTTCAAATTCAAAATTTGAATTTGAACTGGGCGCTTGTCTGGCAACCTTGAAAGGACATCTGCCATTGAGTTTGGCTTCGGTGCTTGTTCGGACATCGAAAAAATGAAGTGGTTTGAGAATGACGGTTTTACTTCAAAAAGCTTGTTATGACAGTTATGTCATACAACAAGTTTAAAATAATATCTTGTTCTTCTTCTGAACGTTTGTTGTCTCTTCCGATAAAAGTTTCGAACATGAGAACCAAAAAACGTTTTTTGAGATTGCGGAAGAGTTCAGGCAAACGTTCATATTCTGGATATGTTGGGAGCAGTTCGAAACATCTGAGCTGACTTTCGGACAAAATTGGGACAATGTCAGAAAATTCATCTTTGGTCGGACTGCTTGAAGGTAAGTCCCTTACATGTAAGTAGCTCTGGTAAAGTCTTCTCATTTCTGCTAACTTTTGGAGTATAGCTTCGTAGTTTAGAAGTTTCAATTTTAATTGTCTTATTCCACTCTTTACTTCTAAACGGTAACTATCCATGAGGTCAAGAGTAGCTTTGGTAGCTTTAAGTGGAGCTATCTGTTCCTTGACTGCAATTTTGGTTGCAATTGTGGTTTGAGCTCCTTCAAGTTCGCCGTCTATGTCGTTCTCAACGCCTTCAACCATGGCTTGAAACTCTTCATCGGTCCATTGAGATTGGTGTGGGACGAATTTAACTTGCTTCATTCAAAAAATGAAAAAAATGTTTTTACTCAAAGCGTGCCATGTATATGGCTATAAGAAACTTACCAGAAGGCTTCTTCTTCACATGAGTCTTTGGCAACTTGAGTGTTGGTGTTGGAGTTGGGTCTGGAATTTCAATTCTCTCTCGAGCGCAACAACAGATGTCAGAATAACATTCCCCACTGTCTTTCTTGCCACCATAAATTGTGTATTGACCGAACTTGCATTTGCAGGAAGACCGGTCAATACAAGGTTCACAGTTGAAATAGTTGTACACAAACCTGTTGAGTACGAGTGTGAGTAAAAACATAAAAAAAAGTGAAGTTAAAATGAGATGTTTACTGAACTGGCTGAAGAATTGGTTGGATGTCGCCTTCTGAGGTTATGAAGAACGGCTGTCCAGAGTAGTGAAGTAGTGCTCTGAGAATTTGTGTAATTCGTGGAATTGGGCTCTCACGATATGGAAGTAGTATCCAAGGACGTTTCATGAAGAACTTCAAGAGGGCTTCTTTCTTCACATCCTTAATATCATCGAATGCAGTGCCTTCTGGAACTTGAATTGCAACACCTGTTTCAATTTCCAACTTTAAGACACTATTCTTGGACAACCAGAAGCCAATGGACTTGCTTGGTTTGCACTTGCTGAGATATTCCTTCACGGTTTCATTTACCTCAATTAGATAAATTGCTTCGTCTAAGGGGTCAAGCTCCATACTGAGTCAGTACAATATTGTACTTTTTCAAGACAATGTTGTACTTTTTCAAGACAATGTTGTACTTTTTCAAGACAATATTGTACTTTTTCAGAACAATGTTGTACTTTTTCAGAACAATGTTGTATAAATTCAGTACAATGTCTCTCAAATTTGAGTACAGCTGTACTTTTTCAGAACAAGTCTTGAACTTTTTCAGAACAATGTTGTACTTTTTCAAGACAATGTTGTACTTTTTCAAGACAATGTTGTACTTTTTCAAGACAATGTTGTACTTTTTCAAGACAATGTTGTACTTTTTCAAGACAATGTTGTACTTTTTCAAGACAATATTATATTGTTTCAGAACAAAGACGGTTAAGACACAAACGAATGTCCGACGTCCCACCTACTGAACCCGTTCCACAGCCAGAGGAACAGCATGCTCCAGCACCACAACAGTCTCCTCAGCAACCTCAGTTCCAACAAGGACCTCCGAATTACTACCAATTTCCACCTCAAGGTTACTACCCACCACAAGGCTTTCCAAACTACCCACCACAAGGCTTTCCAAACTACCCTCCTCAACCCATGCCTTACTTCCCTAACCCTTGGATGTTCATGTCAAACCCTCCACCCCAATTCCAATCTCAATCCCAATCGAAGAGAGACCAAGAGTTCGAAGAAGGTCTGAACCGTTTACGCAAAGAGTATGCCACAGCCCCTATGGAAGATGACAGGCTTTCAGTCTCTTCCCTAAGGTCGACCAATTCGACTCGTACCACAGATTCGGTTCGTGACCGTGAAGACTACCTCAAGCAGTCTGAGAGACTCTTCATCTTACACCATTTACAGTTGGAGCTCTCAAGAACATGCGCAATTACGAAGGTCAGACACCAGCTGGAGACCGCAAAACAGACGTACTCGCAAGAGCAGTCCAACTGGTCAAGACAAAGACTGAGATAGTCGACTTCATTCTTGCAGCTTGCCCATACAAGTAAAAAAATAAACAATTACGAGTTAAACTTTTTACTCTTTCTTTTCTGAGTTGTTTAGAGCTGGTTTCTCTTGTAGAAACCTTTCGTACTCTTCCATGGTCATGTAATTGCGAATTTGGTACGCAATTCCAGGTTCGTTGTTTTTGAACCTTACGTATGTAACGCTTCCATCCTCCTCAGGGAAGTAAGCTGCTAACATCTGACCAAGTTTTCTCGGTGACTCGGAGCTCATAAAAATGTCACTTTTTAAACGTTAAGTTTTTAGTCTTATTTTACCCTTTGTTTACCCTTTGTTTGTCAAGGTAGTATTGGAGTGCAATTTCTCCAAATTCTCTGTGTCGGAGTTCTTCAGCATTTTCCAAGGTGTACCTGGAGAACTCAAAGAAGTTGTCAAGAAGATACTGCCATGCTGCTCTTCTGAGTTCGTCGGTATTTTGGAAGTGTTGCACCTTCGAGTCTTCGGACATGAAAAAATGACACTTTTTCAGCAAAAATATATTTTAGGTGAAGAGGTGAGATTTCACCTCTTTTTTCACCTGTTTTTTCACCTCATGAATTTTCCCGAAATAAAAAATAAAGTTGGTTTTTTTAAAAAAATATTTTTTTATTTTTATTGTAAGAACATGTTAGCAACAACAGCACCAAACTCTTTAGTCATGAACCCAACTTCAATGTTAGTAGAGATGAAAAGCTTCATTCCTTCTTCATATACTTTCGAAACAACAATCCAGAAGATAAAGCAAGAACTTCTCCAAGGAGATTTAGATTGCACTGCAAAAGATGAAACAAATGAACAGTATCTTTATGAAATGCAGGATATTATTGACCATTTACCCAAATTGCCTGAAATACAACAACAAAAGCTTACTATTCCTGAATTCGATGAAATAGAAGTCAAAGCAACTGACTCGGTAGAAATAAAGAAGTTCATACGAAAGGTAAACTATGAGTTTCTTGGATTTCATTGCAACCACAAAGTCATGGACAAAGACTGCGATATGGTATATAAGAACATCTCTGACATATACAAATCTGGGGAGTTTAAGACCTACGACAACTTTGTTTCGTTGGTTGCAAAATGTGTATGGCAGATAAGAGATAAAGATAGAAGAGGTAAAGTATGGAACGAACAAATAAAACCAGCAACTTTTGAGTTAAAGAAAACCATTGACGCCTTAGTTGTACTTGCAGGTCAAATTTCAATGTACAATGCTAAAATGAACCCACAATGTTCTAAATGTAAAGCAGCAATGAGGAAATATAACTACTCCGTCAAAGAGATAGAACGTATGCGAAACGACTATGCAGATTTAAAGAAAGAAGCAGAGAAACCAGCAGAAGATAAAATGGACATGTTGACATTTCTGAACAAAAACTATCCAACTGCTGACGATTTCCTTCTATCTGACGTCAAGAAGAAGTATAAAGAAACTTTCGGTATCGTTAAAACATTCGATGTACTGACAGAAGAAATAGAAGCTACGAAATTGTTTAGGATTTCAAATATACATCATACAATTCATGTAAAACGCTTATAAAATAACAGGTGAAAAAAGAGGTGAAAAAAGAGGTGAAATCTCACCTCTTCACCTAAAATATATTTTTATTGAATTCAGCAACAAAATTCTGAGTAAAATAATTTTTAGGGCTTGTGTCAAACCGTTGAGTTTTCACAAAATTTAAAAAATAACGTTTACCATGTGAAACGCTTATAAAATAACTGAGGTGAAAAAAGAGGTGAAAAAAGAGGTGAAATCTCACCTCTTCACCTAAAATATATTTTTGCTGAAAAATGACCAAATTTCATGAAATTTCTCTAGACCGACTTTTACAGGGGTAGCCAAAACTCATGAAAATCGTGAAAAATAACAGAGTATTTTGACAACTTCAAACAAGTAGAGTAGATGAACTCTTTATTTTTCAAGCTTGACTTTTTACAATTTGAACTTTGTTCGCGTAGATGTGAATTCTGAAAGAAGTATGAGGGTCTTGTATGACTTTGTACTTCTCCCAGAGTTCATGTCTGTCAAACTTACCTGCCATGGACTCTTTTTCATAAGTTCCATGAAATCGTCTTCGGACAATCCAGGGAAAAGTACAATGTCAGTAAGTATTCTCTTTACATCCTTACTTAAACTCTTTGCTGTCTGTACACAAATGACAACTGAGATGTTAAAGTGTCTGAGCTTCTTAAGAATTCGACACATATCTTGTTCTCTGTTCTTTAACAAAGGAGAGGCGAAATCATCTAAGATAAGAAGACATCTGTGAGGGTAGTCTTCCAATCGTAAGATTGCAATTTCTTCGAAATGTATTCTATCTCTTTCTGTTTTTTCTGAAGTGTTTCTTCTCTAATATTCTCTGCATTTCCTCATTTGGGTCTTTAAACTTCGAATTGACATACTCATTTATAGCATTGTACTTCAAACTCTTCTTTGGTACTTCTTTATCAATCTAACAACTCAGAGTCTTTTATACATACTAACTTAGACTTCTTTATAATATCTTTGAACGAATTTACGGTTTGATCGAATTGACCAGAAGTACTACAAATGACTACTAACTCATAGAATGGGTTCTTCTCATCTAGTTCTTGTTGTTGTGCAGCCATTTTAAGATAAGTGAAAGTCTTACCCGACCCAGGTGGTGCAATTAGACCTGTTATACCATTCTGAGCAAATAAGAACTTGTCATGTATGGGTTTTATCTGAGCATTTTCTAACTTCCTCTTGTTCTTGTTTAAAACATTCTCAAATTTCTTGTCAATGTCAGCAAACTTTTTTTCTAACATATTTTTAGAAAAATTAAAATTTTTATCTTTTAGAAAATGTCTAGCGATTTCGCTATCTATATTCGAGACAAGCTTTCGACTCTAAAATTCTGTCGACCATAAAATCTTACATAGTGTAAACAAGAAAGGTGAATTTGTTCTAAAGTTCTGTTTCTGGGAATATGACAAGAACCATAAAACATTACAAAGAGCAGTCTTAAAATTTGTCAATGACAGACTTGTTGACAGAGATGACGCCGATTGGAAAGATGAAGTCCAACAAAAGTTCTTAGAATGCAAAGAAGACACATGCGCTGTTCTTGAAGATGAAATAGAAAACAGAATAGAGAGCTATTAAAGGACAAAAGAACTTTTACAGAAATATGGTTCGGAGAAATTTGACATAACTCCACCAGAAAAGAAGAAGAAAGAGAGAAAGAAAGAAAAGAAAGTAGAAGAAGAGAGAAAAGAACCTGAACCAGTTCCAGAGAAGGTGAGATATGACATGTAAAAATAAAATTTTTTTTTAGAACATTTCTGGGTCAATGTCAATGTTTCTCTTCCTCTTTAGGAGCAAACACTGGCTTAGACTCTAAAATCTTTTTACCCAATTTACCTTGAACTTCAACTATCTTAGACTCATAATATTCATAGTCGTCTGCTTTCTTTGGTTCATAAGGTATAACAAGTTTGTATGCTTTGCCTTCTTTAAGGTTTGAGAACCTTCTGTCAAAATTTTCTTTGACTGCTAACAAACCTTCTATGTCTAAGTCTTCAAATTTCGCACCATTTTTAGTCACAATAAAACTTAACTGGTTCGATGTTCCAAACTTTGTCAAATGTAGACTTTTCAAAATGGTAGAAGTAAACATTCAAATATATGAATGGGTCTAGTTCTTCTTTAAGTCCTGACATGTACTTGTTGACTGAGATGAATTTCGTCATCTTTTCTATCGGATAAAAAAATATTTTTTTTAAATTTACTCAGAAAAATTTTTCTTTGTATATACGCCGTTCTGAACATCTAAAAGACTTTTGACATTTGCCAAGAATGTACGTTTAGAAGCTGCCATATAACCATACTCTTGACAATATTGTTTATATGAATCGTACAATGACCTTTCATCTAAACACTCAAAGTTAGTCTCATCTATAAACAGTTCATATACACTCTTGTTTGCTTCTAACAATGTTTGTCTTTCTTCGGTATATGGAATTTGTCTTGGATTGAACTTAGAAATATCTAATGTCATAAAATATGAGAACAAGTGGTTGTAAAAGTTAGGTGTCAAGGTTTCTGCTAAGTCGTCAAAATATTCTGTATCTTGCATATGAGCTTCTGACGTTCTGACAACTACATATCTTCTGTCAGAACTTTCTAACTTCATCGGAACGGCGTTGTTTGAAACCATGATGAAATTTGCAACATTTTCACAAACTCTTTGGTCTTTATATTTTCTTTCAACAACTCCAACTTTGTCTGTTATAAGACTCTTCAAAGCATCTGAGTTTAAAACCTTTGTTGTATCTATACTTTGAAGTTCGTTACATACTATAAGTTTCATATTCTCTATTGAAGAGTTAAATTTACCGCAGATGTTTTCTAAGTTTGTCATATTAGGGTTCGAATAGCCCTCTAACAGTTTGCACAAAATATCTGTAAAGAATGTGTTCTTACCAGTTCCTTGCTTTCCAATTATAATGAGAGCAGTTTCATTTTTAGCACTTGGATGTTGTAAGATGTTTGCAAACCAACATAAGATATACTCATAAACCTTTTCGTTTCCATTGCATATAATTTCTTTGACATGGTCTAACCAAGCTTCTATAATATTTTCTTTCCATTCTACTTGTTCATATTTATATCCAGTGAAGATAGATAGAAGTTTGGAGAAGGTGTATAGAACTTTATACCTCGAACTGAAAAATCTTCTAACTTTGACAATAAGATATCCCAAGCATCTAACATCTTCATACCAACTTGTACGACTTTTATTTTCTTAAGTTTCTGTCTACATTCTTGTTCTGAAACTATTGTTGCTCTTGGTTTGTTAAAGACAACATCCCATTCTTTCATGACATAACATTCTGGGGCAGAGTCGACATAAATGACTAAACGTTTCAAATTTCGACTGCTTTGTTATAGTCTCGAAATGGACACATATTTCTGAAGCTTGGAAGTCATAAAAATCTGAAACATCTATTCTGTACATTTTTATAAAATAAAAAAAAATATTTTTTTTATTCTTGACTTTGTTGTTGCATTTGTTGCATTTGTTGTTCTTGAGCTATTTGTTGTTGAAGTTGTTCTTGTAAATACAATACTTTCACCAGTTGCATCTTCCAATTCGAAACTTTCTGCCGTCATTGACAAATACATAGGACATAAAAGTTTTACAGGAACAAAGTTTGCGTCAACTAATGTCAACGTTATACTTGCCAAAGTGTTTGAGTTCACTAAGGTTGAAAATTCTGCATTCGAATGAACAATAGGCAAACCAGCAGAGAAAGTATTGTTTATACGCATAAGTATCTTTTGGTCATAATAGTTTCTGTCGACATTCGAATAGCACTTTGAACCTAAGTTTGAAACAATATATAAAATAGGTGTACTTAAAGTCAATGGAACAGATAGACCTTGTATGACACCTTTTCCTGTTATAGGAAACTGTTGGTAGTAAAAACCAGATATAAGTTTTGTATTATAGCTCATATCGTTTATAGTAAACTCAGTCGGACATCCAAACATAATGAAACCTGCTCTAGTTGCAGCACATGTTACATCCGTCCTTAAAGTATTAAATAAGTCAACAAAACCTGTTGGTGGTATATCTGAGTAAGTATCTTCAAAGAAGAGTTTTTTACCATTCACAACAACAAAGTCTTCTGGTGTCAAAAGAGCAAAACAGCTTTAGTCGTCATTGTGTTTAAGGTTAGTTTACAATATCGTCCTTGAGGACTTTGTAAGTTTGTTGTTATAGAATTATATGACTCTGGGTTTTTAGTCGTAATAGTATAAACCACTATGTCTTCTGCCATTTACTTAGCAAGTAAATTTTAATGAAATGTTGTGGTCGTCAAATATTTTTATGACGTCTGGGAAACTATATTTTAAGTTCAACGTTTCACTCCTTTCATAACGTATATCTTGTCAATGACTTATATGAAACACCACAGCAAGCAATGTCGGGTTCTATTTCTTTGATGTTTATATCGTCTGCCTCTGTCAAAAGTTTCAATAGTTCTTTCAAAACTTCATGAGGTGCAATGACATATGAGTTCACTTTTACAGGGTTGTGTTCGACCAAGTTTAACATTATACCTAAAGCTTGACAATTTCTCCTGAGTTTTAAGTTTGTCTTTAAGTTGTTGTAGTCGTTTCGAATATCTGCAACAGAACTTAAGTCTCTGCTAACTTCAGGGTATGTTGGTTGTTCTTTTACAGGAACTATTGTTATACCATCTTCGTCTTCGTATGGTTTCCCCACTTCAACATCTCTTTCTTTGACATTGACAACAACACTTTGACTGTTTGTTTGAGTTGGTGAATTTAACTTCACATCTGCCACCGCCATTAAACCTTTTGAAACACTTACGCTTCTATTTTTCGGAAATGACATTTTACTTAGAATAAAAAGATGGACGTATTTGAGTATCTCTTCGAATTGAAGCAGAACAAAGTTTACACACACAAACAATACAAACATTGACAGAATAGTTCTTTATACAAACAATGGAAATGTTATAGAATAGCAGTCTTTGCTGAACCAAAATATTTTCATAAAGCAAAGAAAGTTGGTATAACCGAGATGGTGAAAGTTCTTGAAGCAGACAAAAAATATAACAACAAAACTGACCGATATTTCTAAAGGTAAGTTTATAATACTATTATATCAAAACTGGCGTACTGTCAATATTTGACGGAGAGAAGTCAGTTCAAGAACAACTTACTGACCTGCTGCCAAAATCTGCTCGATGGAAGCTGTCGTTATACCAATCTGAGGAGCCCCAGCAGGTTTCATCGAACGAATTTTCAAAAGAGCATCTTCCGTGAAAAGTGCTATTGGTTTTGTAAACTTCTTTGCTTTCAATTCATTTGGACCGTCTCTGTCACCAGTTATTGTATTTGAACTGTACCAACAGTTGAAATACCACCCATAAAGTCTTCTGAGTCAGCAAATGGAATGCCAAGCCAAAAGTTTGAACGGTCTCCATTTGTATATTGAGTGTTTTGAGCTCCTGTATGAGTCCATACTTTCACATATGGCATAATAGAACTTTGCATTTCAGGGTTAATGGTTGTTGTGAAGTTGTTGTTAAAGTTCATAGCATCTAATGTCAAGTTGTATGACCTCATATCCTCAACTGTAGAATATTCTTCTTCTTGGATAATATTTGCCATCTATGTTTATATGTATTTAATACCAGGGTTGTAGAAGCAAGAATAGTCATTTATAGTTCGTCTGAACAGTACAAAACATAGTATCTGCATGTTTCATTGCAGTTGTTAAGGCAATATCTGTTCTTGCACCTGGGTCAGCACTTTGGTTTCCAACTTCACCTGCAAAGTCTTTGACAGATATTTGGTGTATAGGGAACATAAGTGGAACTGCAATATATTTGGCAGCTAAAGCATTTGAAATATCTGGGTCCAACATATAGACTGCAAGTCTGCTTTCTATTCTCTTGCATTCAAACTTTTCGCATGTGAACTTAACTGGGTCCCAAGCATCTCCAGCAGCATTGAAATAATAGTTTACTTCAGTGTTGAGGTTTGAGAAACCAAAGTCTAAGTCAACTTTGTCTTTGCAAAAGTCACAGAACTTGGCTCCACCAGTTCCAGCTACAGTAATGCTGAATGGGTCTTGTGTTGGTGCAATGACTAAGTTATTTTTGCTTGGAGTAAGTTCGATAGAAATTTTTCCTGCCAGTTTGGCAAGTATCTTAAAAACCTGAAGATGGAAAGATGACAAAGGAACTCTAAGTTTCAGTTTTACTTTGGTTACTGCTGCTGCAGTTTGTCCAGAAAGGTTAACATAAACTCCTGGAACGTTAGGGTCAAGTCTTCTTATTTTCTCAATAGTTGCATACTGGTCTGTTTGTTCTCTAGCTTGTGGTTGTACTGAGTTTCTCAAAGCGAACCATTCATAGTTTGCCCATGTTACTGTTTGAACTAAGTCAGAGTTAGAATATATCTTATATCCCATAAAAACTTCTGGAGCATATTGGTATCCGACATAGAAAATTCCATTGCAACCTTTCTTGTCAGACAACTTGGCAGAATTTTTTTCAATGTCTTGTTCCACGTATAAGAAAGAGTTGTCAATAGAAATTATATGAAACCTGTCGCAAGCAATATCTACTGTTGTTGAAGAACCTTCTCCAAACTCACCTACGTTTCCATAAGAAACAGCAGTTGTATATTCGTAAGTTCCAGGAACTATTTCTGACCTTCTAATGGCATTGTCGCATTCGTTATACCATTCGGAAACATTTCCATTCATAGCATCCAAAACTGTTGGCGTTATATTCTGAGCGGCGTACATTTCATATGAGTAAAAATATAGAATAGTTGGATTTATATGTCATAATAGAACCCACGACCAAGCTTTACTTTCTTCCTGACTGAGTTTTTAACTCTTTTTTTCCTTCATTGCCCTCTGCTTGAAGTTGTTGCATCTTTGCATTATGTTCATCTAGTATGTTGCAAATTTCCCATGTCCTTTTTGCCTTTTGGCTCTGGTCGCCCATCTCAGGTAACCTATATCCTAGAAAGATTTTTGTCATAGTTGTATTTGAGTCTTCGCGTATTGTTTGCATGACTCTTTCCTGAGTTTCTGGTTCAAGCTCTTCAAACAGTGCCTGTCCATATGGAATATGCTCGTTTCCAAATATATGTTTTTGTAGCCATTCTGGTTTTCTTTCCATGTTACCAACTATATCTTTTGTGAATGGGAAAGCTTTTACCAATCTTTCAGTCTTGCGTCGTTTATTTCTGTAGTTGGTTTTATTTTGTCAAGGAACATGTTTTTCAATACTAACATTTCATTTGGTACTGTCCATTTGAGTTTTCTTAAATATTCATCCCTTCTCAGTTCATTGTCTGCAAAGTAAGTTTTTATGACATTTTGTAAACTTTCGTTTGCAAGGTCATGTACAATAGGTTCTCTTCCTTCTCCTCCCTAACTTTCTTTCTAAACTCTTCACCAAATATACCATCTTTATGGTTCTGTGTAGTTCTTTGAGATAAATGTTCTAGAACGTCAGGTGTTATATTTCCATCAGCCATGTTCATTTCATACTGGTCCAAAATATCTGCATCTTTCATATCTTTCAATGGCATTAAAGCCGCGCTGAAAATACCAGCTATATCTGGTTCACCATTGACTTCCATTGCGTCTACAACTTCTTGGAATTGTGGTTGTAAGTTTATGAACCACCTATCGGGTTAGCTTTATGACCCCATCTCATTGTAGTTCCATCGTCTGCAGAAACAAAAGTAGGTTTGTTTCATCTTGGTTAGGTTCTGAATGAACTTTAAACAATGTTTCATTTCTATATGTTTTCTTGAAATTTAACCTTTTATTTTCACCGAGTTCATCCGAAGATTGAACGTTAAATGCTCGTAAGTAAAAAGGGTTGTTGTATTTGTGTACATTTTCTTTCAGTACTTCCATTCTATGCTGATATTTTCATCTGTGTTGGAGTCTTTTGTATGTCGGCAAACATTTTTCGATATTCTTCTACTATGTCAGCCGAATTTTTTTTAGACTCTTGGAAATATTCCATATTCTCCGCATACTCTTGTTGAGGGTCAAGATTTTTCGGCTGTTCCAAATCTTCATCTAGTTCTGTGAAGTTAGTTTCCAAAGGAAGGACTTGTTCGTTTCCTTCAGGCTCTTCTAGCTGTTGTTGCTGAACTATTTCTTCCATGTCTGGTTGTATCTGAACTTCTTCCTGTGGAGTTTCTTGTACCTCATCTGCTGGCATTTCATATATTCCGAGACGTTTTCAACAATTTCCCTATCTACGTCATCCGCATTCATAAGCTTTTGTTCTTTCGTTCCGTCTCTATTTTTTTACGCGTTTCATGACGAAAGTTGAATTGTCATTTAGCTCTGACATCAAATATCTCGGAGTAAATTCATCATGTCATTTGGATGATATGCTATTAAATCATATCCCTTAGCGAGCTTGTATTTTCCAGGTTTGAGATTATATCCGTTTTGGTGCTGAGCCATAAAGCTAAATAGGTTCGGGTCAGTATTTCCATCCTTGAACTTTCAATAGCTTCTTTATATCTGTCACTAAAGTCAACAGTATCTGGGAAACCACACTCTTCTTTAAGCATTTTTAAGAATTCTTGGTTTCCTTGTTCTCTACTTCTTTTATGTCCTTGCTCTGTTTGTGGTTGTTGCTGTGCTGGTTGTTGTGTTGGTTGTTGTGCTGGTTGTGGAGGTGGTTGTTGTGCTGGTTGTTGTGCATGCCTGTGTCTGTGTCCATGTGACGATGTAAATGTTCTAGGTAGTCCTGGTGCAGGTGCTTCTCTTGGAGGGTTTGGTGGTATATAAGTTCCACCAGCTGGCACATATGTTCCATCTGCAGCGTAATGTCCTACCTGACTTTTCGTTCTTAAGAAAGCATTTACTAGGTCTGTTTTGGTCTGTTGTAACTCTTTTTCTTGACTTTTCACAACAGTTGCTCTAACGGCGTCATAGGCACTTTGAACTGCCTGTCTCGTTGCTGCATCTGTTATTTTCGTCATATTTTGTGCTACTTCTTAACTCTTTGTCGAAACCTTCAGACTTCAGTTTCTTTCCAGATGAGAAGTCGTTCACTTGTTTCACCTTACTATGAAGAGCTTCGAAAGCGTTCTTAAAGTCAGCATTTGTTAAAGCTTCATTTGAACTATCTTCATCCGCTTGTATTTTTGTCCTTATTGACCCTATGAGTTGGGCTGCTTTAGCGTTGGCTTGGGCATCTAACCAGTCATTGTTAGCTTTATATATTCTGCGCTTTTCATTGCCTTTTGCATAGCGCGTCGTTATTTTTACTTTCTTGTGCTAAGTTTTCATACTGTACGGTTTGGTTTTGCAACTGTAAAAGTTTTTCTGCCTTTACATTTGCTTCAACTTCTTTTTTATACTCATCGCTATCCATATATGTCTTCAGGGCTTTTTGTTTTATCTCTTCATCTTTCAGTATTTTATATTGAGTAGTATGGTTTTTCAAATTTATGACATCTTGTTCCATTTTTGCTACTTCTGCTGCTTTTTCTGACACTTTTTTCGCATATTCCTCTGTACTTAGTTCTTTCAGTTGTTCTTCTTTCTTCTTTTTCTCTACGTTTAACTCATTGAGTTTCTTTGTGTGTCTGTCATATTCTAGTTTCTTTTCGTTTTCACTTATTTGCTTCTGTATGTCTATGTTTGACTTTTTGACATCTGTTATTTGATTTTTGAGTGAACTCAAATTCATTTGACTTTGAGGGTTATAGCTGTTCCGTCTGCAGCTCCACCATAGCCTGCCATTTTCGCTAAAAGTGCCGCTCTTAAACCTCCACTCTGTGCACCAATAACTCGGTTTAAAAGCATAGGGTTGCTTGACATTTGTTGCAACATAGTGGGGTCATTCATCATTTGTTGTTGCAACTGTTGTTGTGGTGTCAGTTTTACTATTGGATGTTTCAATGCTCTTTCCTCTTACGTATATTCTTACGTAGCTTACGTGGCATTTTAAGTGAAGTTAAAAAGCGGTTTTGACAGATGTTTATATGACACTTTTTGTTCAGCAAAAACTACTCGGTCAAAGTGTTGTCAGTTTTGTAAAATAACCGTCCTATCTCATTCTATAAGGGGAAAAGGCTTCTCAAAGTATACTTCCTTGGAACGCCCGTAACTTTTCCTGTAGCGACGATAGACCCTTACTTGTCCGGACAAAGTTATACTATTTTGAGTGCTCTACAAAAAAGTCAACGGCGACGACTCTCAAAAACCGTTGTGTAAAAAGTTTTACCGTTGGACAAAAAAGTATATATAGAAAACAAAAACGTTTATAGTTCATTCAATATTTGAGATGGAACGGTTTCCAACGGAGACTTTCAATAAAATAAAAAATAGAGGGTTACCGTTGACAAAAACGGTTTATTTCAAACTTTTCTATGAGTAGTCCGAAAAAAAACAGTTCATTTTTCATAATGTACGCGTCTCGAACAGTGAAGCCCAATTCAATAGAATACTATCTCGAAAAACAAGAAGCTGACACTGCTATTCAGTCTTTAATACAGAACCAAGCTCAGGAGAACTCAAAAGACTCCCAATTCAAATCGACATCCAATTCGAAGCAATTAAAACTTGACTCGAATGTTTTAAAACCACAACCCGCACGAACAAATACAGCTCTAAGAATAGACCAAAGAATACCGAACAAAGAGTTGAGGTCAAGATTGAAATTACAATCGGATGAGTATTTTTCCCTTAACAACCAGGGAAATACTCCATATAACCGTATCTACACAAATACCGTTAAAAAACAATAACGGCATACACAAAACTCTGTCAATTGGTCCCCAACCAGGACCAATTGACGGATATTATATGTTCCTACCTTCCCATATTTGCTGAGTGTGTGGAAGGTAGGACATTGTTACAAGCTTGCTTACGTATGCCACCAAATCTCCGTCAACAATTTGCTCAAATTGTACATGAATTTAAAGCTTTTAACAACGGATACGATGAAGATGAAGTAGCAGATGAATTTGGGGAAGCAAAAACATTTTTCCCCTCATATAATACGCCTGCAACAGTATTTCCTACTAATGAATTTCACAACTATTGTGTCGTTCATTTAATTGTTGTGGATATGCCCACAGGTGAAGACATTCTCAGTGGTGACTTCATCGAAGTCTGTATCAATACAGAATTGGGAGAAGATGAGTTGCACAAATTCTCCTACGTCGAACATATATTCAAACCAGCACACCAACTCTTTATCGAAACTGAAATAACACTCACACAAAATATGTCCATCTCATTTAAATCCAAATCAGGACGTCCATACAGAATTTGGATGAACTACGTCCTCTTCCACGACGCCGACGATGACGAAGAAGAGGAAGAAGAGGAGGAGGAAGAAGAAGAAGAAGACGATATCCAGTTCATTTCCATCCGTAAAAAACATTAAAGCAAACATTTCAGAATAAAAACTTCATTTTATACTAACATCTTCAGGGGGCTAGAGGGCACGAAGTGCCTGGAAGCCCCACTACCTTTTTTTTTTTTTTTTTTTTTTTGTTTAAATCCTGAATGGAATCAATGGAGTCATAATCAAAGACCTCATATACGAGAGAGTAAAAGAAATTAGAAATAATTATTTTCATGAATAAAAGATTCACTACCATAATGAAATAAAAAAATAAAAAAATTTTTAAAAAATAAACTTTAAAAATTCATGTCTCAGAATCAACATTGAACTTTAAGAAACTAATGATTATTTGAATTTATGAAATCAATTATTTGATTCATTCTTTCTTCAATCTCTTCTATTCTTTTTGTTAAATCATCAATTTTCATTAATGAGGTGATTCTTGATTGAGGAATAGATTTCAAACTAATCACTCCTTTTATTTTTGAAATTTTGAATCCATCAACTTTAAACATTTTATTCAATTTACATGTTGTCAATTCTTCAAATAATTTTTTATTATTAGCATAATAGTCATTAAATTCTTCAATAGATGAAAAAATTTTTATTTCAGTAATTGGTTTAACAATATTTATTTTTTGTTGAACATTTTCACTTTCATTTATTTCTTCCTCCTCTGTTTCATTTATTTTTAAAATCGGTTTCATTTATCATTAAATAAAAATTAGAATATAAGTGATGAAATATATTTTTTTAATTAATATTAAATCAGAAATGGTGGCAGGATTCTTTAAAAAATTATGGGATGGAATTAAGAAAGCTGCGGGTTGGGTTTATAAAAAGATTATTAAACCCGTTGCAAACTTTTTGGCACCAGTAGCGAAAACGGCAGGAACTATCATAGGTGGAGTATTAGGTACTAAAGCAGGTAATCCGGCGATGGGAGCACAAGCAGGTAACGCAGTTGGTGGAATTGCTGAAGGAATACTTAATAAAATAGGAGGTAGATAGTGGAAAAAAAATAATAAAATTATTTTTATCTTAGTATCGGTTGAAGTCTTTGATAAACTTTTTCTCCTTTATTTAATATTTCTCTTATTGGGGCAGCTTTTGGTTATTGATTCAGCAACGTCACTAATTGCTTCTTTATTCTTAAATATCCAATTTGCTCCCTTCTTCAATGTTTCCCAAACTTTATGCGCTCCTCTTTTTACTTTATCCCACAGTTTCTTAAATATACCTGCAGCCATAGTTGATTATTTCATTAAAATTAAAAATTCATTTTCATCTTTTAATTTTGATTTTTTATTTATTAATAAATGACGACTAACTATTTGGTGCCAAACACTAAACCGATTAATGGAAATGTGTTTCATTCATTCGAAAAGATAAATGAAATATTCGCAAAGAATGACGGTAGAAGATATTATAGAGAACTTGAAAGTTCATGCTATGACTCTGATGCTCCATATTTTGATGATAAACAAACTCATTTAAGAATTACAAATCCAGCTCATGATGTGAACCAATTAGGTGACACATATATTAAACGCAAAGTTAAAGCAACTCTAGTTTCAAATAAAGCTTTCACATGTGATGCCGCTTTTAAATGCATGCGTTTATTCGTTGGTTACAAATCATCAAATCAAAGCTTTAAACAATTAGAAGTAGAAACGAAAGAGGTGATGCCGGTTATCTTCAGATGGATTGCGCCCGTGAATCTTTCGCATTTGCAACATATAAACCAAAATCAGAAAGGAAAGTTAAAAAGTTTGTTCATTCGTTATATAATAATGTTCAAAAATATGATAACTCAGTATGTGGTAAATATATTGACCCTTCAGAAGTTTTCAAGAAAGCAAATGAAGAAGTTGATGTCACTTTTGATATGATTATTCCGGTAAATGATTTGTTAGCATTTCAGGCGTTCGATGATTATCCTAAATCATTTGGTGATATCATTCTTAAATATTATGTTTTCAGGGATACTTTAGTATTTTGTCAGGTTGACCCGTTAAGAGTTGCTGATTTACAAAATTACGTTTATGAAAAGATAACTGATGAAAATTATGAAAAGATTATGAATCATGTTTATAAATATGATCGCAAATTCCAACAAATCGGACTTCCTGCCAAATTAATTACAAGCTTAGCCGCTACATCTGCTGACGCAACAGTTGATGACGTTATTATTTCATGCACAAAGATGGAAGTTTTAGAGGATAAATGCATTACACCAGGATACGGTTTAATTGAAGAATCAGTTAAAGCAATACCACGTTTATTCAGTAAGGAAGATCCATTCATGATTCCAGCTCAACATATTGACGTTCGTTCACTAAATGGAGGTTGCATCACTCCTGAAGGTATCAGCTCAGATTTCTCATACGCTCTTCATAATGTTACAGATGTTGTGTTAACATTTCCGAAGAATGCAATGCAAAGAACAGTTTTAGAAAATCCAATGCTTCGAGGTCTTCAGGTCACTATAGATTCCAGAAACTTCCCCGATCAAGCGATGACCACAGTGGGCGACATATTCTTTACACGTATGCTTCAAGCTTCTGATTTAGATGGAGTGAATGAATGCACAGAAGAATACGAGGACTCATTAACTAGACCACTGAATGATGATAATGGCACGCCATTAGCTAGAACATGGAAAGACCAAACTTCATTCTTATGCACTATTCCAGTTCAACGTGATGGAGCGGGTATATTCTTTGATGGATTAGAAACTTTCAACTCACAAGTTACAGTACAAGTGAAAGCTTATCCAATCATTCAGGGTGAAAATGACACTTACTGTTCAAAGGTGACAAATCCTCCTCAGGTTTGGTTTACTAGGACTACATATTGGACATGGACACCGGACGAAGGTTTGAAATATCATCCAACAGGTACACCACCACAGTATAGAAGTTCATATGATGAAATATTGATGAATAGAAATGTTTAAAATTATAAATTTATTTTTGATTAAATGGATTTAAATTCATCCACCCCTTATGAAGAATTAGCGGGAGTATATAATACATACGTAGATGATATGATTAATGAAGCATTGAGTGATAATAGAAATGCTCTATCTAAGGAAAAATTAATGAAAATTCCATATTCTGAATGTTACTTAAATTCAATCACTGCAGCAATTGGTAAACAAAATAAAGGTAAAACATTAACGATATTAAAACAAATTATCATTATTGCTAACACTTCCCCCTATTCACATGTGTTAATTTATATCAACCGTTCAGGTTCACCTTCAGATGATACATTTGAATCTTTAAAGCATTTAATCAAAATTCCAATTATTTATTTATCACAAGAAGAAGCAGAAGATTATTTAAAAAACTTTTTAATGTATAAAGAATTATATAATACAATCAAGAAGCAAGGATTAGAGGATAAAATTATTGATAAACAACGGGATGAATTATTTGAAACACTTTCTATTTCAAATTTTGATAGAGAATTTTTGCATTCACTCATTTTTCTAGATGATGCAGTGAAATCAAAACTAATAACAAATGAGAAATCATATTTTAATCAGTTATTAACTCAATGTCGACACATTCAGTGTTCATTCTTCATGGCTGTTCAATACTTCAAAGCATTAAGCACAAACATTAAATCAAATCTATCAACACTTTTCATTTTCAGTGGGTTTAGTCGTCAACAGTTGAACGTTATGCTTTATCAAGTGAATTTACCAATGAGCATTAATGAACTTTACACACAATATCAGCAATTAGGTGAACATGGAAAAATAATAGTTGATTTAAATAAAGGAAGTGTTAAATTTGATTAACTTTTTATAATTAATTTTTATTTTTTATTTATAATTAAACATGACAGAAATGGCAAATCTTCTACAGGTTCATTAAAACAAGGAACAAACAAAAAGGGTGCATATAATAGAACTATGAAAGTTCCTGATGGAATGAAAGAATTAGTTCATATTGTTGCTGGTCTTCAAAAAGATGTTAAACAAATGAGAAACGTTTTAACATTACCAGAAGCTCAAGCATATGCCAAACGTCAAGGTCCAAATTGGGAAGCACACGAAGCAGACATTACGGGTCCAAATGGAAAACCTGATGGTATAAATGAAGTTTTCGTTACTGATGGTCAAGGTAATATTAAAGTCATAAATGGTTATAAATTAACTATATCTGATTATCCTAAACGTAAAGCATATAATGAAAGTTATCCTATGCAATTTGATGAAAATGGAAAAGCTGTTAAACAATACATTAGAGAAGGTGAAAATGGTCCAATTAATTCATACCGTCATAATCCATATTCTTATTTCAATGAAGAATTAAATGCTATTGAAGAGGGACCGGATGGATTACCACGATATTCTAACCAGTTTGATGGTAAATATGCAAATATTAGACCTGAAATTTCAGCTAAGAAATTCTTTAAAGTTGCTTTATTCGATCCAGTTTTCGCAAATGTTAAAGATGAACTTAAACAGCAATTCCAACCAATTATAGTAGCAAGAATTGCATCAGGTGCTTTATCTCAAGCATTCAAAGATTTAATTAAGAAACCATTATATCAGCAACGTGGTTTAACTTATGATTTAGTTAAGGAATCAGATAAAAGAAAATTTGAGAAATCAGATGATTATAAGAATGCAATTAATGAATATATTAGGTCTATTAATTACGATGAAACAGCTAAAAATCAACTTCATGAACAAATACAGGGAATAATAGATTCAAAAGTTCCAGCAAAATAAAAGTTTAAATATATTTTTTTATTCGAATATAAATGAGAAGACGTTTTACTAGTCAAAAGAACACTAACGCAAAAGCAGAGATTACGGTTGGTTATAACGTAAATGATGATAAATCACGAATTATTCAAAATGTTAAAGTTAATGTTAGCCCTGAATTAACAAGGTCAGCAACTCAACCAAATTTATTAACTCGTGACTTACCGAAACAGGGGGAGAGCAAAATAAAGAAGATGGAGACCCAATCATTTTATCTGAACCCGGCGGTTGTTAAGAATTCTGACTGTTTTACTAGTCAAAAGTTCCAGTAAAATAAAAGTTTAAATATATTTTTTTTATTCGATTATAAATGAGAAGACGTTTTACTAGTCAAAAGAACACTAACGCAAAAGCAGAGATTACGGTTGGTTATAACGTAAATGATGATAAATCACGAATTATTCAAAATGTTAAAGTTAATGTTAGCCCTGAATTAACAAGGTCAGCAACTCAACCAAATTTATTAACTCATGACTTACCGAAGAATGAGGAGAATGAAGACCCAATCATTTTATCTGAACCTGGTAAAGAACCTGTTGAAATTCCCACTTATCCAACATACCCCCCCGCCTCTTTCATCAAACATCGAGAACCCATATAAAATAGACATTAATTCTGAATTAATGAAAATTTACCGTGATATAATAATTAATAATTATGATTCAATAATAAATTTAATTGACCAATCCGGTTTAATTATTTTACCTTATGAATCATTAATTCACATTATCGCCATTCTTTGTGATGTTCAAGATTCAGACGTTAAGATTCAATTTTTCATAGATGATGAGGTTTCATGCTGCGGAACAGTTGCAAAAATAAATCCTATAAAGGATATTAGCACAATTAAGATATCAAAGAACGGAACAACAACTGAACTTCATTTAACATATAATGATATTTATAATAAAATAGTTGATGAATATAAAATATCACTTGAAAAATTCTTTGTTAAGGCTATTTAATATTCAAGCATTAACATTATCGAATAATAATCCTTTGAATCATAATCAATAATATTTGACCTTTCACCAGTTTCTATCGTTTGTTTTATTTCTTTTTGTTCCCCACTATCCGGATCGGTCATTGTAATTGTTTTTGTTATAGTATCAGCTTTATCTTTAACTTCAATCTTTTTTCCATCGGGATCTTTAAACCAAAATTCCAAAAATTCGATATTGTCAATCTGTTCATATTTTAATCTATCAATTACATTTTTAATACCATCTGAAAATCTTATGAAATGGTCATTATATGGGTTTGATTGAACTAAATTTGAATGAAGTGAAATATAACCTGTTGATGAATATGACATTGACTCATATTTTCTGAAAACACTAAAATTTATAACATGAATGAATTTCTTATTCGTTGAATTTATGAATTCTTGAGGTAATCTTATTCTAGTTTTATTTATCACTGGAAAATAACGTTTTACCATTTTTTAATCGTAATAAAAAATGTCAATTATCAATATTATTTCGAATAATAACTGTGAATTAAATTTAACAGTTAGCGGAATTTATAATGTTACTCTCGTTTCTGTGAGTGGTAAATTTAATCCCATTCTTTTAGACCCTTCAGATTATATATCATTTATTAAAGATGACCCTGAAAAAACGTATGATATGTATATAAATAATGTGATAGCGAAATGGGATATTAACATGATTTTAAGTTATTTAAATGAATCATTTATCGTATGGTATGAAGAAAATTTTAAATCAAAACCCGATAAACTTTTTGAACTTGATGAAATAAATAACCTTATTAAATTCCCGCTGAAAATTAAATTTTGTACTCCTCATCTTCGTTCATTGTTGGGGATATTAAATTTTGAAAAAGATGTTGGGGATGTTTTGTATTCTGACACTGGTTCCAATTTCATTTTAATCAAATGTGATAAAGTTAATACCCCAATGAGATTTTCACATCAAACATTAGACCCTAACTCTTACCCATCAATACAAAACATTTTATCCATCAACTTAAACACATTTTCTTTATCATATCCGTTTCAATTATCCGGGAATTCATTTATTCTTCATTCAAAAGATTTATCAAATATTAAATTTAGAATAACTGACCTATTTGATTGTGATTTAGAATTTATGAATGAAATATTATGGCAATTTCAAATAGAGAAAATAGCCGATGAGATAACGGATTAAATATTTATTTTTAAATCATAATAAATGATTAAACAACAACAACTTAAGGCGCAAAGCGCCCAGGTCCTTCAGACCATTACATACGCCATATATGCATATAATTCAAAGACAGCAGAACAAACGCAAAGGTTGAAATATGGAGATTTGGAGATAGTATTGAAAAATGAACATTTCGAATTCGTTTGCAAAGGTGGTGCAGTGATATCAAATATAAAAGAAATTTTATTTATGAATTCAAAAATTAAAGGAATAACGGATGATATAACATCAATTCCACCAGAAGAACAGAGATATTACGCATTAAATGCATTTCCTAAAGTTTTGAAGATTGGAAGATTTAATTTAAATGAGGAATTCATAGAAGGTTTCCTAAACGACATAATGAAGAAGGTAGATAAGGAATACGTGGATAGTGAGTTAAATAAGAAGGCAAATTTGGTTTATGTTGATGAAAAAGATAATGAAATTAAAGAAAAGGTTGAATGGTATCATGAATGGACATTTGAGACTTTTAAAGTTAAAGCTGATACAGAATGGGTTTCAGGATGTTTAGATCTTAAAGCAGATAAAACTTATGTTGATGAAAATTATGCAAAGAAGTCGGAAGTAAATGATGTGATTACAAGCATGAAAAATGAAATAATTCAAACATTATATCCTGTTGGTTCTATTTATACGTCAATGAATTCAACAAATCCAGCAACAGTTTTAGGTTTTGGTACGTGGAAGCAGATTGTAGATAAATTCTTATACTGTGCTAGATATTCAAAGCAAACAGGAGGTTCGAAGAAAATTAAAGAAGCAAACCTTCCACCGCACACTCATACAGGAACTACAAACACAACAGGTAATCATTCACATTCAATAACAAAAAGAGGTTATATAAATCTTGCAGCGGGTTCGAATAGACAGGGAATGAATAGATCTGATATTTCAACTGACCCAGTAGATTCAAGCACAGGTATTTTCTGTGGAACCGCAGGAAATCATTCACACACTTTCACAACAAATCCAACAGGCTCGGGTAAAGATTACATGCCACCATTTGTGACTGTATTCGCATGGTACCGCGTTCATTGAATGTGCTTGAGCCCAGACTTTTGGGTCAAGGCTTACCGAATGAACTAAATATATTTTATGTCTGTAATTAATTAGGTAATGAAGTAATGGATGAACTGCAGAAATAATGTTTACGTTAATGTTTACGTTAATGGTTTCAGGTTATTCAATAATTAATTATTTTTGAAGAACTGAAGGTGTCACTACGTCACCATGTCACCAGGTTAATTAACTTCTCTTAAAAATGATGACAACATGACATTTTGACAACATTCCTGGAAATAAATGTTTACGTTAATGTTTACGTTAATGGTTTCAGGTTATTCAATAATTAATTATTTTTGAAGAACTGAAGGTGTCACTACGTCACCATGTCACCAGGTTAATTAACTTCTCTTAAAAATGATGACAACATGACATTTTGACAACATTCCTGGAAATAAATGTTTACGTTAGTTTTAAAATTATTTTTATTTTTTATTTTGTATGTAAGAACAGAAATGTCAGTCGAAGCAAAAACATTCACGAACAAATCTAATGGCGAAACATTCACAAAAGGCACTTATAACGGTATTGAAGTCTTACGTAGAGACAAGGATGGTTACATTAATGCAACAAATATGTGTCAGCAGTTTAGGAAAGACTTTAGAAAGTTGTTGGAAAATAAGTCCTGGGAAGAGTATTATAAGGCATTTTGTGAAGAATATAGCAACAGTCCGAATTCCGGCGGTTGCTTTTTATACAAAATTCATGCAGGAATTCCTGATGAAATCAAACAAGTTAGAGGAACGTATGTAGACCCAAGACTTATAAACTATATAGCAATGTGGGCTTCTCCAAAATATTGCATAGCAGTTGGAAAAATTATGGACTCCATAGACAAGAAAGTTCATGAGAAATTAGATGAAGAAGAACTTGAAGATACAGTAGAGAATGCTAAACCTTTGTTCGAACAAGAAGTTAGAAAAATGCGCGAAAAACAATTAGAACATGAACGTGAGTTATGTTATGGTTATAGAGATTCTCCATTCGAACTAGGCCAATGGGAACAAGAAAATTTAAAGAGAGAATTTAGAGAATATGAACTCGCTAAGATAGCATTAGAAGCTGCAGAAAAGAAGTTAAAAGCTTGGGGTCGTTTTGTACAAAAATATTGTGAGTAAATGAACCATTTATTTTTGTCATAAAGACGCAACGTGGCGGGGCATAGCCCATGACCCAAAAATATATTTTATCGTTAAGTGACTCAAAGAGTCCGGAGACAAAGTCTCATGTTTTTAGGTTATTCAATAATTAATTATTTTTGAAGAACTGAAGGTGTCACTACGTCACCATGTCACCAGGTTAATTAACTTCTCTTAAAAATGATGACAACATGACATTTTGACAACATTCCTGGAAATTTGATGCAGCCCAAAAATAAAGTTAGTTTTAAAATTATTTTTATTTTTTTATTCCTATATAAATGACAGCAACAAACAACAACAGCAACTATATCATTTCTGATGAAAAAGTTATTGATTCATTAGCTGAGGAATTAGTTGTGGCAGAAACTAAAACCCTCAACGAAAGAATTGGTGAAAACAAGATTGATTTACATAACTACCTCAAACATGATGGAGGAAGAGGAAGGAAAACTGGTATGGCTTTATTAGTAAATAAAATTTCAAATTTAACGATTATAGATGTTGATATCAATAAATCGTACAATGATGAACTTAAAGAAACAGTTAGAAAAGATATTTTATCAAAACTTTCGGATAAAGATGTTATCGTTAAAACCGCTTCAGGAGGTCTTCACATTTATTGCAACACTAATTTCTTCTATGCAGTTTCGAACAGAATGATTAAATGTTATTCCTGCAATGATTATGATATTGATATAATGACTTCTATGATGATTCAAAGCGTTCTTAGTAGTCATGGCTGATTCAAGAGTTCGCAAGAATGCAACAGAACCAATCAATACATACTCATTCATTCGTGGAAGTTATGATTCAACATTAACTAGAACAGTGAATGATATATTAAATGATTTGAATATTAAGGTAAGAGTTGAACAGAAGAACGAAGAAATAAAGACTATCACGAATGAAAACAAAGATGTAAACATTGACGATAAACTTGCCCAGAGCATAGTCGATGGTATTAGTGATTTTGAAGTACATAATGACGGTGGAAACATGAATTTAGAAAAAGAAATAACATTATTCACACTGTTTCAAGCTATTAATTCGTTACCGGATCATTTAATTAATGAAGCATACGATAACGTTTATAACTTCTGCAGCTTAACAGAAAATGCAAAAAGTAATTTTGAAAAAGCACGTAGTAGATATGCACATTTAATGACTTCTCCATTTGTTTTAGTGAAGATTCTAAAACTATATCAAAAAGAATATTATGATGAATATGTTTTACCTTTATTACGTAAGCCAAAAATAACATTTGATATAAAACTTGATGACTCGTTTTTGATAACAGATATTAGACGCAAGGCTGAAAATCATCAGTATAAAAACAGTTCTGAAGTAATTGAGGATTTATCACGTGTAATCCGTTTTGTAGATTGTGGAAACAAATACTTCATTCAGAAAGATTACAACATACACGACAAAATGAATCAAATATCATTCGTTCTTCAATCAAACATGAAAGAGTCACTCAAAATGATTAAATTATTTAAAGAAGAAGGTAAAACAATAACAGCATGGGACGTACTACTAAATCAATTGTCTTCATTAACCGTTAAGGGTGTTTGCTTTAAATCTGATTCTCCAGATGTTTTCTCAACGTTTCAAGGTTATAAATACAACGTTCTCGAAAAGCCAGATTACTCAAAAATTGAGATGTTTATGAATTTCATTAAAGAAGCCATTTGTGATAATAACGATGAAGTGTATAAATACCTTCTCGGCTGGATTGCATCAATGATTCAACATCCTGGAATCAAGAATGAAACAGCAATTATTTTGAAAGGACTTCAGGGAACAGGTAAAAACAGATTTACAGACATTATTTCTGAACTTCTCGCTGGTTATTCATGTAAAAACATTACCGAAATAGGTGAGCTAACGGGTAATTTCAACTCAGTAGTTGAGAATAAAATGTTTCTTGTACTTAATGAACTCAAGAATGTTGGTGAAGACAGACTCGCAAACTTCAACGCTTTGAAATCAATTATAACGGATAATGAGATAAGAATTAATGAAAAGAATCAACCCAGAAGAACTGCTCAGAATGTTGCAAACTTCATTTTCGTAACTAATAACGTTTACCCTGTCAAAATTGAAGTTGGAGACAGAAGATACGTAGTTTTAAGAGTTAATGGTAAATTTAAGGGTCAATTTGATTATTTCAAGAATTTAATGAATTCATGCACAAAGGAATTTTATGATAATTTACTGACGTATTTTATGCAATATGACCTTTCATCATTTAATGTACGAATCATACCGATGACTGAAGCCAAACAAGATTTAATCGAGTTATCAACAAATCCTTTAGATGTATGGATAAATACACATTATGATGAATTGTGTGCAGGTATGACGTGTAAAAATGCTCTATTCTGCAAACCATCAGACATGAAAGACAAGAATTTCCAAATGAGCATTAAGGATAAATGTGATAGGAAACAGAGAAGAATAGATGGTAAACAAACATGGTGTTATGTTTTGAAAGAAGAAATGAAAGGATTATATAAACAGGTTGAACCAAACGATAATGAGGATTCATTTACTGACGATGAAATACCTGTAAATGAAGCTTTATAAAGTATGATTTGAATTTATTTTTGCATTAATCCCGCTGTGTTGTCAAAATGTCATGTTGTCACACTTTTTAAAAGAAGTTAAATAACCTGGTGACATGGTGACATAGTGACACCTTCAGTTATTCAAAAATAATTCATAAATGCCTTCCTCCTTTCGTCCCGCTGTGTTGTCAAAATGTCATGTTGTCACACTTTTTAAAAGAAGTTAAATAACCTGGTGACATGGTGACATAGTGACACCTTCAGTTATTCAAAAATAATTCATAAATGCCTTCCTCCTTTCGTCCCGCTGTGTTGTCAAAATGTCATGTTGTCACACTTTTTAAAAGAAGTTAAATAATCTGGTGACATGGTGACATAGTGACACCTTCAGTTATTCGAGACGTTGTCGAAGAGGAATAAAAATTAAATTTGGATTGAGTTTAAAAATTCATCTTTATTAAATTCATCTCTTCCAATCAATTTATTTATTCTATTAAATTCTTTTATTTTTGCTTCACCCAGTTTAAGGATTGAACGGTAAGTTTCTAATTTTTCGATTATTTCTTTCCTCTCTTCATCGTTTTCAGTTCCATTAGTTTTATGGGCATCAGCCCCACCGCATTGCGGCTTCTTTTTGTAATAGCATATTTTTGATTTAATTCTGTTTAGTTTCTTTTTATATTCATCGTCTGGACTCTGAATCTTAATTGAATCAGGACTCTTGGATGCTTTGTTGTCACTCATTTCTTACGAATTAAAAAAATTAAATATTATTTAAATATAATGGAGTAATAAAATAAATCGGAATTTCTATTAATTTATTGTCAACTTCAACTAATGCATTGCCGTTAATATATCTAACAAATTCAGCTATTGTGTCAAATCTTCGTCTTCTTTTTGTCATTGATTTATCAGTTTTTCCATAATCGAGATGAATCAAAACTTTATCCCTTGTTTAAAATTCATGAGCCCCGAATTAATTTGTTCACGTTTAACATCATTTAACCTTTCCATTTGCTTTCTAATATATTCCCATTCTTTTGAAATATCATTTTTCATTTCCACTGGTTTCATGTTTATAGTTCTATGCCATGTATTATTGTAATAATATACTAACTGTTGTATGATGGAGTCATGATTTCCATCCCAGTATATCTGACCGTTAACCCCTAACGCATCTCTAAGAGTTCTCATTACCGCATCAACTGTTTTATTATGAAACGTATATGGAGAAGATGAGAAGTAAAAATTAATTTGTGGGAAATAATGAGCCATAGCTGCCTGAAATCCTTTATCACCATCACCCCTTATATTATCTACTCTTTCATGATCTAGTAAGTATTGTATAGCTCTTCTTGTTTCCTGTTCTGTTTTCCCTTTCACCGGAATGCAATATAAATATCTAGTGTTAATGTTAATGGCAAATAAATAAGTAACGTTTCCTTTTGAATATTCTAAATGATCGATTTCGTATGAATATGGATATGGTGCAAATGAAGGGCGACTAAATTTTTCCTTTAACGGTTGAATTTTTGGGTCAGTTGGTTTATTTAATATTTTGAAATCCTTTTTAAAATCTTTTTGCTTCTTTAATGTTTGAAATGGATATAATAAAGTGAATGATGAAGGATTAACTGAAGGAGGAGGCGGTACTGTCGTTGGAGGTTTTGGTGTTGCAAGTGGTTTAATTTTATCTGCTTTGATTTTGGATGATGAAGTTTTGGAATTCATTCCCCCCTTCATTAATTCTGGATGTATTCTATTCATTTGTTTTAAATATGCTGTATATAAAGGTTTGATATACTTTCCCGCTTCGAGTTTATGTTGAAGGATGAATTCCAAAAGTTGATCTTCATTTAAAAGTCGGGCTGAATATGGTTTAACTAATGAATCATAAATTAAAGCTTGTGCATCATTTATGGTCTGAAGAACCTGGGCGTTTTGTTCCTTTAGCTGTTGAACATTTGCTACTTTAGACCTCGGCTTTGGCTTTTGCGGCTCAGGATTATATAATTTATATAATTCATCAATATCTTCTTCTGTTAATACTTTATTTTTGAAATCTTTCAACTGTTTAAGTTGTGATTTAGTTTTTCCCTTTGTATATTCATTATTTTTAATTTTGTCTTTAATTTCAGAAATTATTTTATTATGATATTTCAAAATTTCATTTTTATAATATGGATAATAATATTCCATATCATCACCCGTTATATTGTTATTATGTTTTTGGAGATATGATTTTAAATCGTAATAATCAAGAAAATTTTGATTAAATACTAAATCATCAATTAAAATTTCTAAATCTACATTATCCATTTATATAAAAATAAAATCAATGTTTTAAGGGTGCCCACCTCTTTGAATCATAGTATCAAAACCATTATTTACATATTGAATCGCATCATTAACGGTTCCTTTTGTCTCTTCTGTGGCATTTTATTAAAAATAAAATTTTAAATTCATGACTCAACCCCTACGTTTTTAAATTGTATTAAATAAATGGCATACAACATCCATTTTCACAACATACAGCCTTAGTGTGTGCTCCTGTTAATGCAGTCTTACCGATTGTTAAGCGAGTCATTGACCCGTTTTTAAGTTGTAAATTAATATTCTGACCATCAAATATCACTTTATCATTTATTATATCCAAATATTTTTTAGGTGTTAATTGCTTATTTTGTCTTAAACTAACACCCTTCATTTTTTGTGCAATCTTTTTAAAATCACTTCCATCAATTGAACCGTTGAATGATGTATAACATTTAGGACATAAAGCCAACCATGTTATCACCTTGTTTCTCAATTGCTAAACCCAATAACTTCTTCTCATGTGCTTTTTCTTCAGCTTTATTCTTTAATTTAGGTTTAAATTTCTCATCAAAACAGAAGAAATCAAATGGTGCGAATTTGAAAATGTTTTTATCATAAAATTGTTTATCGGTAACAATTGCTTGAAATGCTTGAGTGTTAGGAAGATTTGGGTCGCCAGCGATTGCCCAATAAGATGAATCAGTATCACCTTCAATGAAATGAAAACGATTAACATTCATGCATTTATACATAAAATCATAAATGAAAACCAAATACCAGTATTTAGCATTATCTAAAGTGAAGAATGCCTCTTGTAAACATGTATCACATCTATAAAATCTATCTTTAAGCATCACTTGATATGTATCTTCACCTATTTCTCTTATGTTTTTAAACTTATTTGACATACATGCAACGCGTGCCTTCTGTGCATTCATTATTTTAGTCTTTGCGTAATTTTGTGTATTCATTGCATCGTAACCATATGATCCATTAAGTGAAATCTTGCAAAATAAACTTTTTCCTTTATTTCCTTCTAATTCAGCCTTTTGTCTTTCGTTCATAAATTCGTTCGCAAATTCATTAAAACAAGTGTTTTTCGTAAATGTTAAAATTGATTGAATATCATCGATGATAAAATGAAATCTGTCTATTAGATACCAAAGATAATAAGAAGAAAATGGTTGATATTGGTTGTGTGTTGATGCTAACTGAGTTAATTTTCTCTGTTTCTGGTCAACTGGTAGATTGTTTGATTTCATGTAATTATACATAAAACTGCCAATTGTTTTTTCATCTGTGATAATATCTAAGTTTCTTATTATCGGTAAAAAGTTTATGTAATCATTAATGTATTTTTCATCAATGTGACCCTTTACTTCAGCCACGAATAAAGTATTTTTCTTCTTAATTATTCCCAGTGCTTTTGCTTTCTTTGTTGCTGTATCACAAATGATAACACCATTCAATCTTCCCGGCATATACATTTTATGGTCAGTATATTGAATGAAATCATGAGGATTAGATGAAAATGATGAAGGATATAATGAATTAAAATCAACACCAACGAAATGAGTCATGATGTTGGGTGTCCTCATTTGATACAGTTTTAGTTTCTGGATTATATGAAAGTTTATTAATGTGCGTGATTCCTTTAAGATTTACTCTATGTTGAACATTTGATAAACCACCAGTAATTCCATTACGGAGAATGTGATAAGCTTCAACTGAATCTAAAGTCATTGGTAAATTATTTTTTAATGCTAATTTCTTAAATTGATTCTTAAACGTTGAACATCTTCATCTTTATTTGATTTTACGACATTGCAATAACAACACATTAACTGACAATTTTCTTTGGTATGTGGTTTTTCATTATCGATTCTATCCAATGTTGGTTTATTTGCATATGTAAACGCTTTACCACACATTTTGCATTTAGATGAAAGGATTAAATCGTGATAGTATTGAAAATCATCCATTGAAACATTATTTTTAGTATCTCTTTCTGCTTTTTCATCTTGTTTCTTATATGATTCAATTTTATATTTCCAATACTTTTTCGTTAATTCAAAACTTGATTCTATCTCTTCCTCAGGATATTTTTCATTAGGATTAAAGTCTTTATATGCTAAAGCGTAACGAATCATTGAAGCATTCGATGATAAAGAAAGATTATGAAGCATATCAATTTTATAAACAAATGTTTCTTCAATAATTTTATCGATTGGGTCAATCATAATTTCAACATCTTTATTGCAATAATGAATAAAATATTCTAATCTATTCTTAAAATTTTTAGCATCATTGAGATATATTTGATAATCACTATCTGATATAGTTTCTTGAGTTAATGCTGAATAAAATGAATCTTGAGTGAATGGTTCCACTTTATATAATTCTTCTTCGTAATTTTCCCACGTGATGAATTGATAAGGGAAAAGGATTTAACACGTGATTTATTGTTTCCGAAATCTTGAGTGAATTGGTCTAATGTCCCACCCGCTATATAATTTCTGATGTCAATAAATCTCAATTCATATGGAGCGTTTGTTTTCTTTACAATGACTTGCTTAAATTGAGAAGAAGAACCCAGCATTGATTTTATTTTCCATTTTGCAGTGTTTAAATCACGAAGAATAAATTTAAATCAAACTTTCCCGAATTAAAACCTATGATATTCACTTTATTGAATTCCTCATCTAGAAGTTCTTTAAATGCTTCCTTCTGTTTTTCATTTAATGTATGGGACAAAGTCCCCGCTGTTTGGTCTGAAAGACCTTCAGGACTCAAAGAGTCCGTTTGCGACTTCATTAATTCTTCATATTGTTCAATATTTGATTTAGCAACTAATGAACAGGTTGAAAATAAAAACTCAATCCAATCAGAAATAAAAGAATCACTCGAAGTTAAGCAAAAATTCCTCGTATATGTTTTATCGTTTAATTGAACCGTTGATGATACCATGAATGGTTTTAAGTAAGCGTTCAAAGTTGCACACTCAGAAAGTTGTAATTCTTCTTTAGTCTCTAATGTTTCAAAGTCAAAAGTAATATAATATCTTGTCGGTTGATAATATTCCTGCAAATTATGAGCTAATAACCACTGATATATCTTCTGTTTCGTAATATGTGGTGCATATGGTTGTTGTGTCTTTTGCAATTGAACGTCTTGAATTAATCTTCCATTATTTTCTTTACATTTCTCACAATGCTTTAAAAATCTTCTTTGGTTTTTCCTTTCTGGATCATCACGGATAGAATAAACTTCTTCTTTACAATATGGACAAACTCTATAGCCGGTGAGTGCTTCAACGTCTGTTATTCTGTCAGCGTGAAGTTTTCCACATGGACTCTGTGTTAATAAAATATTTATTGTTTCAAATTCTGGATCTATCATTATTGAATCCACTAATGGAAAGTCTACCTTATTTATGTCCACGTCTTCTGGTTGAGGATCACAATAATAGAAATCAATATTAACATTTAACATTCTCGCTAATCTCTCACTTTCTGATGAAATGTCAAACCCTTCATATGCATCTATTGCTTCATTTAAATAGCTTCTACGAGTTTTAGGATTAACACCATCAGGAATGTTATAGAAGCGTTTAAATAACCTTCTACTTTCTGCTCTAATTTGATTATCATTCATTTTAGCGGTTCCGTTTTTGTTCATTTATATAAGAATAAAAAATTAAAAAATAAATAAAAATAAAGTTTATTTTTTAAAGCCCATAAAATGAATTAAGAACACATAAATTTTTATCATCTGCGACGTGACGAATACATTTTAATTTACTCAAGAATGCGTACCCTGATACATTAAATCTAATTACTGTCTTATTTAATTTCACAACTTTGAAAAGGAATGTATGAATAGCTATAAAATGATGAGAAGATGTTTTATGGGTTGCTTCCATTTTTTCTGAAATAAATGAATAAATATAATGCTTATACGTTTTCATATCTTTTATATTCTTAATAACGAATGGTATAGACCTTTCAACTTCGTCTTCCTTCGGTGCTGTTCTTTCATATGAAACATTATTGGTATCTTCAATAATGAAACCACAATCACACAAAATTTTATAGGTTCCAATGGTTTCTTTTGATATTTTATCTAATAAATCAAAAACTTTATCAACACCTGTGCATTTATTTAAATAATAATTTGTGTAAATATCATGATCTTCTTTCTTAATCGTA
The DNA here is from genome assembly GCF_026262505.1 of Trichomonas vaginalis G3. Lineage (NCBI taxonomy): Eukaryota > Parabasalia > Trichomonadida > Trichomonadidae > Trichomonas > Trichomonas vaginalis. The sequence goes on along the minus strand of NC_067204.1, from coordinate 6,423,122 downwards.
TTAGTTGCATATGTCACATTTTTAAGAGCTTTTTTGAATTTCTCAGAATCGAGAGGGGGTGAAAGTAGGATACGGGGGTATTCTTCATTATCAATAAATTGTAACTTATGTTTACGAATAAATTTAGTACCTTCTTCTGAAAGTGTTTCGTCTATTTCACCATCTAATAAATTTTGTGTTGATTCTGAGACATAATTTTTATATCTTTCTTCATGAGATTTCTGTACTTCTGATTCTGAAGCTGGGATATTCATTAAACCCTCTACTTCATTTTCATTATATTTTTCAACTTCTCTTAATTCCTTAATTTTTTCATCTATTTCATCTCTTATTTTTTCCAGTCTTTCAATTTCATTGTATTCATCATCATCTTTAATCCGTTCTTCATAATATTCAGGGAAAACATCAGGTTCTTTTGGTTTTTCTTCTTCAGATGTGGGATATAAGAAATTTATAACATCATCTTTATTCATTTTTCCATCATAATCTAAATCATTTAATAACTCGGCAAATTTTTGACAATTTCTTAAATAATATTTACTAACTTCATAACACATCTCATCTAATATATCCTTTATTTCCTCGTTTGTGAATCCTAATTTTTTAACGTTGTTAGTTTTGACGCTCATTTCATACGAATTAAAAATAAATTATTCAAAAATGTAAGACATAATTTTTAAAGTTTATTTTTTATTCATGAAAATAATTATTTCTAATTTCTTTTACTCTCTCGTATATGAGGTCTTTGATTATGACTCCATTGATTCCATTCAGGATTTAAACAATGTTTAATTAATCGCGGAATATCTGACATCATCTATATATAGCTTCTTTTATAAAAGATAAAAAAAATTATTTTAAAATTAATGTTAATTTTTTAATGATTTATTTTTTATTTCATTATGTATGGGCTGAGTGTAAATGTCTTACAATTTTGAAAATTTTTTAAATCTTGATTTATTCAAAAACGTAAGAATAAAAACCGTCAGAATCATACATTTTTTACTTCATATGTTAAAAAAAATGATACAAAATCGCTCGATATTGCATGAATTCTTACGTTTACAAAAAAAGTCACACAACCCATCCTATCATACTACTAAGTTTTAGCTTACAACGAGTCTTTAAAAAAATCAACAGTAGCATACGACTAATTTAGCAAGTGAAATACACTTACTGCATTTTAAATAATCTTTATCATTTGATTTTGAGAAAATACTCCATGATGTCAAAAAAAATTGGAAGACATCTATAAAAAATTTTAAAAAAACATAATAACAATTCATTACTTTTAAAAAGTGTGGTATTTCATAAAATTCTAAATTAACTTTTTCTTTCAGCTTCAGACTAAAAAGTCGTTTTAAAATATAAAATGATTTTAATGAAAATGGAATCTTGAATGAAAAACTAAGTGATGGAATATCTAAAGATCATTTTCTATCTAATTTATCAAAAAAAATAAATTTATGAAAAACTCTTGACAACAGTAACTCAAACAAGCACTGATGAATTAACAATAAATGGAGATATTGGAGCTAATTTCTTTAAAAATAATAGAAATTATCAATATAAGAATGTTATTATTACTAATTGTAATTCAATTGGAGATTATGCATTCGCATCTTGTGGGTCATTATTAAATGTTACTATGTCTGATAGTGTTACATCTATTGGAATTGGTGCATTTTATGACTGTGGGCAGATGACATCAATCAGACTTAGTAAAGAAATAACAATATTAAATGCATGCTTGTTTTATCAATGTCAGAATTTACGTAATATAGAATTTGGCGAAAATATTGTTGAAATTGGTATGCAATGCTTTGCTTACTGCTACAATATTCATCACCTTCCGCCTCTATTAAATCTTACTAAAATTTCAGATCAAGCATTCAACAGGTGTGGTAATATGGAGAGTGTAGATTTTTCAAATAATATAACTGAAATTGAAGCATATGCATTTACTGATTTTGGGAAAAGTAGTAATAATAATATAACTATTAATTTATTTCTGTTAAATGAAATCAAATTTGGTGTATTTCAGCGAGCACATTTAACCGTTATTTTGAGCGGCAACTATAGTTATATTGATGAATTTGCATTTGCTGGAGATGAATGGAGTTATGTTCATCGAGGTATTTATTTTATAGTTGACCCAACAACTAAAATCGGAAAAATTCAAAGTAATGCCTTTTTTAGAGTAGATATTACTGATTTGAGATTACCATATGTTAAATTTATAAACACTTCGGCTTTTAAAGGTTCAACGATACATCAATTGGATATTCAATCCGATAATTTAATAATAAGCAAATGGGCTTTTACATATTGCGAGATTAAGAACATGAATTTAATTTGTTCAGACTTGACCATAGAAAAAGAAGTATTTGACCATTCTAGATTTTATAATCTCACATTTCAAAATGAAAATTTAATATTAGCTCCATATGCTTTTCAGTATTCCTATTTTATTGAGCCTGTTGTTTTTAATTGCTCAATTCTCGATGAATATACATTTTATATTTGTAGTATTAGAAATTTCTCTTTTCCCAAAGTAGAGAGAATAAAAAAATATGCAATTCATTTAACAAGCTATAACGGAGGCATTGGGTTCAGGGACTGTTCGATTTATTTTGGAAAATATTTAAAGATGATTGAAACTAAAGCATTTTTTGCCTATAATTTTATAGTGTATATTAAATTTGAGTCGACATTATTTACCATTTCTGATTATGCGTTCCAACAAGTTGGTTTTAATATTAATAATGTTGATTATTCATATCGAACAAATTTATATGAAAAATATATGCAACCATCATATTATTCAAAAGCTGACAATTTTCAAGCTGATATAGATTTTATCGATGAATTGATTTCAAATTCTTTATATCAATGCAAAATTGATTTTAATATGAATTATGGACCAAATGATGAAATAAAAATCGGAAACAAAAAAAAAAAAAAGGAGTGGGGCTTCCAGGCGCGTTGCGCCCTCTAGCCCCGAAGATGTTTTGTCACTTTTCTGTCACTTTTCAGGAAAAAAACATTTTTATTATATATAAAATGAATTTTACAAAACCACCGTTACCCTTCTTTGGAAATAAGAGTAGATGTAAAGATATTCTATTGAGAGAACTTAAGAAACTACCGAATGGTCTAACATTTGTAGATTTGTTCGGTGGAAGTTTCTATATATCTCATTTGTGCCATACAATATTTCCTGACTCAAAGATTATATGCAATGACTTCGACAACTATATGAACCGTCTCAAACATATACCAGACACAAACAAAATATTGAAAGAGTTAAAAGAAAAGATACCTATAGGTAAGATGGAACGTATACCATTAGATAAGAAAAATACTGTCAGAGAGGTTTTGAAAAAAGCAGAGTATATAGACTGGGATAGTATATCTGCTAGACTATTATATAGTGGTTCTATAAGAGTTCATGACATTGAAACACTTATGTCAAACGTTTTATATCTTAACTATACAAAGGTTTTCAAAGAGGACATAGAAAAATATACTGAGGGTATAGAGTTTGTGAGATGTCGTTGGACAGAGTTGTATGAAAAATATAAAAACAACGAAAATGTTTTCTTTATAGTAGACCCGCCGTTCTATAACACATGCGATTTTCAATACCAAGTAGACTGGACTTTGAGAGACTCTTTAGAAACTTTAGACGTTTTACATAACCATCCATGCTTTTACTTTACATCCGATAAAAGTGGTTTGGAAAGTGTCATGAGATGGTTAGAGGACATACATGACTATGAGTTTAGATATGACAAGATAGAATATGAGAGAGGTCCTATAAACCGGAAAAAGTGTCATAACAAAGAAATTTTATTGGTAAGTAAATGTGGTTTGAAATAGGACTACTTGTTTTAGGTTTTTTCCATTGTGTCATTTACTTATTTGACGTGGCAGAAAGATATAGAGAATATGAAGATGAACCAATACCAGCAAATGTTCAGCATATGTACTCGTAAGAGATATTTTTATCTAATATTAAATGGACGCACAGAACTTAGCGAATGCACAGCAACCTGGACAACCAAACCCAGAGAATATTCCAAATGAAGTTAGAATACAAACTGCAATGGCAAACTATGGTCAAGTGCCAACAGATGTACAAATGCAAACTGCCATGTCAAATGACGCTGCGTTAGGTTTGCCACCATGGTATGCAAATATGAGATGGAAAGAGTTTTATACAAACCCTGAAGTGGGATATAAACAACTTTATGCAGATGACGCGAACACAGGAGTTGACCCAGAATATGTTTTCTACCAGAGGAGAAACAGAATGTATGAGCTCCAGTTAAAGAATGCTATGGAACTCAACAGGAAACGTAAGAGACTAGGCGGACATTAGATTTTTACATATAGTAAAATGGGTTTCTTTGGAAGAATAGGAAACTTCTTTCGAAATGTTGGAAGAGGTATATGGAATGGAATAAAATCTGTCGGAAGAGGAATTTGGAACGGAGTCAAAAATATTGGTAAAAGAGTAGGTCAGTTTGTTGGTATTATACCTAAAGACCCTGAACCAGAAGAACAAGCTCCTGTTATACAACAGCCTGAACCTGCACCACAGTCTAGTTGGCAACCAAATCCAACACCTCAACCGTATTAAAAATTATATTTTTACCGTTCGATAGTAGTTGTATATGAAACTAAGTTCTAAGTAAAACGCATGGTATAATGGAACTATTCTCTTTCTTCCATCTGTTGTAAACCATACTTGAAAGTCTGAAATACTTCCACTTGGTGGTTCATATAGCTTTGTAGGTTTTTCGTAAAAGTCATTTGCCAAGCATAAAAAAGAGTTTTGTGCACCAGAAAATGAAGCATGAACTATAATAGCATCTGAGTCGAAAACATTTTCATATGTTCCATTAGGGTTTTCGACTTCATAAAAGTCCGGGTGTACTGGATATTCTGCAGGCTGATTTAACATCCTCAAAAATCTATACCATGCCAAGTTGTTATATTTTGTAGAAATATAAACGTTTTCTCCAAGGTCTTCTATTCTATTGATTTTAACAGTTGCATTTTTCCTGTCATATATAATATCGAGATGGTACTCTCCTTCGTCAATGTTGTACTGTTTTGCATATTCGAGATAGATATCGTTTATTTTTTCTTGAAAAGCTTGAAGAGTTGTTTCTAAGTTTACAAGCAAACTAACTTGTAAAAGTTTTCCCTGTTCAAATTTCTCATACGTACGTTTTTCTTTGTTATAGTATCGAACTTCAAAACCGACCGTAAATGGGAAACCATGTATGGCTTCTGAAATGAACTTCATTCTACGAAAGCCAATAGCTTTTGTGACGGATGGGTCTCTTAACCATCTTAAGGGGTAGTCAAAACGATAGCCTTCATGCTTTACGGTCTCTGTCTCAAACTTTTGACCGACATTCGTAAAAAGTTCATCTAATGGTTTAGTTGTAGCAACTCTAGAAGTTTCTTTTTCTATTGGAAGCATATTTTATCTAGAATAAAAATGTCAAATGAAACAGCGTCTATGAGAGAGATACAACACAACCGACAACTCATTTTGCAAGCTCTAAATAAGAACACAACAAACTTTTCAAACTATTCTAAGATATCTGAGTCATTGAAAGAAGAAAACTTAAAACTGACATTAAACCCAATGACAGATGAGTTTCTGTTTCAAGACAATAAGAACCATACTGTTTGTATAAATCCAACAAAAAGAACTTTAAACGAGAAACCTATAGATGAACTTCTTTTGAAAGCAGATATTGACAACAAAGCTGACAAAGAGTATGTAGATGCAACAAAAGACTATATTCTCGCATGGACAGAAAGAACATACCCACAAAAACATCATACACATAACATCTATGACGTAGATGAACTTCAAGAAAAGTTAGATGACAAAGCAGATAAAACATATGTTGACAATAAAATGTCAAGTGAAGTGACAAGAGCTGACAAAGAATATTCTAAAAAGACTCATACACATACCATTGCAAATATTACAAACTTACAAGAAACCTTAAACAGGAAAAGTGCCGTTGGACATACACATACCATTGCAAATATTACAAACTTACAAGAAACCTTAAACAGGAAAAGTGACGTTGGACATACACACGATTTCTTCGCAACTGTTGGTATAGAAAATATTGAAGGAACGGTTGAAGAAACTGGTGGGGATGCATTATATTGGAAACCTCCTAACTTTCCACAAGGTTTAACATCGGATGATGACATAACGACGATGAAATACATTAGATGTAGAAATGTCTATGTCATGGAGGATGAAAACAAAGTTAAATTCACTGCTCAAGATTTATATGATAAAAAAGCTGACAAAACAGAGCTTCAAACATTAAAGACAGAAATACTTCAAACAGTATATCCTATAGGTTCTATTTATACGTCAATGAACTCTACCAGACCAGAAGTAGTACTTGGTTTTGGAACTTGGACTCAAATAGTCGACAGGTTTTTGTATTGTGCAAACTCTTCAAAGGAAACAGGTGGAAGTAAAACGATTTCAGGTGCAAATTTACCTGCGCACAGTCACTACATAGATTTAAGTACAACTAATGCAGGTTGGCATAGTCATAGATATTGGGATTGGTCAGCAATGACAAAAGGTAAAGGATATGATGTTAAAGACAACGTTAAGTTTGCTATAGATTGTTACTGGAGTAACACTGAGGGAGGAGGAAACCATATACATCGCGTTTCAGGGTATACGCAAACAACGGGACAAAGTAAAGACTACATGCCACCTTACATGACAGTTTACGCATGGTATAGAAATGCTTAGTCGTCATTTTCAACTTCTTTAGCATATTCGTCAGGAGTTGTCTTATATTTGTTAGGAACTGTCTTTGAAAGTATACCACCTTGAACTTTGACAAGTTTGAAACGAGGTCTGACAATAGTAGTTTTATCTTCTGCTTGCAGTGTGTACATTTTGCCATGTTTGCCTAAAACTTCATAATATTCTCTTGTATACTTTCTTCTATTTTTACGAACACGAACGTGAGTACCTGTCGGGTTCCCATTGTTGTCATAGTCAATAGTATTTTCATATGGGTCGCGTTTAGGTATTTCTATTTTTACTTTGTCACCTTTCTGAAGTTTGAAGCCCGGCATTCTTTCTTGTTTGTCTCTTTTGACTAAACTATTAAATATATAGTCTTTCTCTAAGTCGGGGTTGTTTTTCATTTCTTCGGGGGAGTGGTTTCCCAAACCTTTTTGTTTACGGCTATTGTAAATATTTAAAACTTGTCTCATCTTTGCCATGGAGAAGTGTCTATATTTGTCGTCATATGACATTTCATTTGCTTCACCACCTTGTGGTTGGTTTAAGTCTCTTAACATTTTTATACAACCGTCAATGACACCAAGAGCAGAATGGTTTTGGTCGACAATGAAATATTGGTTTACATTTTTTGAACGCAGATAGTTTTTAATATCGTCTGATTTGAAAGAACTTTCATAGTCAGATGTCAGTTTTGTTGGATGGTATTTGTCAACGAATATTGTCAAAGCAGTTTTCACATCTAAAATATTTTTGGACCATAATGGTATGGCTTCACAGTATCTTGTGTTTTGACCGACAAATATTAGCCAGTATGGTGGTCCATCTTCTCTATACCTCGGAATGTTTTCCAAGATATCCATAAACCAAGCATTTGGTGTTGAACTAAAGATTTTTACCATGAGTGCTTTCTTTGTTGCCTTAGAAACATAGGGGTCCTTGTTTGGAATCGTCATTTTTAACCCATAAGAAATGCGTTTATTTGGCGCATTAGCAGGAGTCGCATCTAGATTTTTACCCGCAGTGGGAACAATAGCCAGAGGTGCATTTGGAATTGGAAGGAAGATTTTGAGTACATTAGGTATACTGAAAGAGAAAGCACAACCTATTATACAAACTGTACAGAAAGGTTGGGATGTAGCACGAGATGCAACAAATCTTATTCCAAATCCTGAAACAAGAGGAAAAGTTCAAGGATGGATGGACAATGTAGGAAGACAAGCAGGAAACTACTATAACAAAGCAAATGACTACTATAACCAAGCAGGGCACTATATGGACCAAGGTGAAAGATTCTTTAACAGAGGATATAACCATGCACAACAGTGGGTAAACAACAACCAACCTCAACCGCCTCAAACTTGGGGAATGTAAAATTTTTTACTGAGATGAAATGAACAATACAGCATTGAGACAAATGGGTTCAAGATGGATTTGTCGGCTTCCAGCAGTTACACAACGTGTTTGTCAAGTTCTTCCTATACCTCAGGAAGTTTTAGACCGACTTAAAAAACCTAAACAACCAGTTGAAAACAAACCAAACTAAAATTTTTTACTGAGATGAAATGACCGAAGAAGTTGAAACGGTAGATTTGACACCACAAACAAAAAGTTCAGAACCATTGTCAAAACCTGTCAAAGAACTTACAGATGAAGAGAAAAATTCAATAATAGAAAGTGCCAGGTCTGGAAATACAAACCCTAACTACAAAGTCACTTTTCATAAAAATGGAACGGCTAGTATCTCAAAAAAGAAACAGACTCTCACAAATAAAATATTGAAGTCTGAAGGAGCTTTCGAGACAACAGATGGAAAAGTTTACTTCACTGACCAACAGTTCATTATAGAACATCTCATTGACTTAGAGTCGAAATATTCTAAACTTTACAACAAACACAAAAAGTTGAAAGGAAAACAAAAACAAATGGCATATGATATTTATGAAGATGTTGACGACACAACTGTTCCTGCAAGTGAAGTAAAGTCAGAGAAACCGAAAAGTGACGAAAAACCGATAGAAGAAGAAAAACCAAAAACTGAAGATAAACCAAAACCAAAGTTTAGTTTCCAAACTAAACCAAGTCAACCTTCATTAGCTGGTATGGGTTGGCGTCAAAGACTTATGGCAGCAGGCGGTTATGTAAAGTAAAGAAAAAAACATTTTTTTATTTTTATAAAAATGCCCCCATATAGAATGGATAGAAAGTCTGCTAGAATAAAAGCAGAGTTGCAAAGATATGGTTGGAGAGTTTCGAAGAGGTTTAAATATAAGAAGGGAAGACCCATAAAAGTCTATGACAAATTGTCTGGTCTTCGCTACGAAATGGATTTGGAAACAGCACGTGCAAATTATCCAAACAGACTAGAAAGGTTAGAAGAAGAACGTCTTATGGACATGCCTTTCGATGTTAGTGAACCTCAAGTTGAAGGACACGACGGCTTTGCCAGATTCTACTGGAAACATGACGAACAATTGCATCCTTTGAGAAGGAAATAAAGGAAAAGGTGAAGACACACATGCTCCCATGGAAAGAACAAGATATGCATATGAAAAAGTATCGTGAAGTTAGAAGTCAAATTACATCTGGTCGAACCTTTACAGTAAACTTTGACGAAGGAAAGAACAAAGAAGGCTTCATGGGTGTACTTGCTGCAATTCAAGACGGAAATAAGAAAGGACACAATCTCAGATTAACCATAACAGATTTGGATGGTCACATTTACTATGCACATGGCAATGTCACAACAGCCGCACAACTTCTTGACGCTTTCAAGACTACAAAGAAGAGAACAAATGGTTGACTCCGACTCAGACATTTTGAATGCAATTGAAGGAATTGCAAGTGTCAAGTTCGAATGGTACCAACCTAACCCTCAAGCAGTCAGACAACATGCTGGATACTTCCCTTCAGAAATAAGTCTGACATTGACTTGACAAGGTATGGAATTTACAATTCAATTGAAACAATTGTCAATGAACCTTGTATTCTTACATGTCTCAGGAACTCTGGTCTTGTTACAGATGAGAAGATGAAGTATCTTGAGTCATGTGTGAAGACAAGGTACATTCTCAGAGGTCAATTGGCAAAAGTTGCACCGTTGGCAAATGTCAATATCCGAGTCAACATACCTACAGCTAAAGGTTCTTCACATGACGACTATGTTGTTGACAAAGACTTACCATGGTTGAAGATTGTACTTGTCCACAACCACTTCATGTTGAACGAAAGTCTTACAAACCCATTGTTCGGAAAAGGCAAGTGCAACATTGTCAGAGCTGTTAACATTCTTTTCGAGAAAGGTTTGTTGGAACCAATTCCAGATGACAAGCTGACAGAAACTTTTGTACCAAAAGACGAAACAAACTTTTCATTGTTAGCAAGACCAAAAGTTGTTCCAGACAAAGTTATAGTACAAAAGAAGTACACAGTTCCACAAGGAGTTGGTATGTTCGGATACCAACCTGAACCAGAAGAACTTCCAATGAGGTTCCAAGAACTTCAAGATGCTATAAACAAACTTCCATTGAGACATCCAATTGACGTCAAATTGTATTGGAGAGCATCTGAGTTAGGTCAGAAGGTTTTATATGAAACAGGTTGCTTCGACGATGTTTATGAGATAACAGGAGAAGTTTCTCAGAAGATAAGAGACTCACTTGAATTTCCACAAACTGGACCAATCGGTTGCGACAAGTTCGACTCAGATGAAAAAATATACTATGTCGACCTTAACGCTGCGTACATGAGGTTTGTCCAATATATTCCGACTGGAATTCCAAACGAAGATGGTGAGTTCCCGGGAAGGAACTATACAGTTGGAAAAGTCATACAACAACTGTATGATATTAGGAAAGCTTCAAACCCCAAACTTGCAATGACACTCAAATTGCTTATGAATTCGACATGGGGATATTCCATTAAAAAACCTCAAAAGATGAAGAGTAAACATTATGAGAAGGTCGACAACTTTGTTGAAAGGTTTTCTCCTTTTGTTTTGAAGTACGAATTCACTCAAGGTCAAAGTGGCTTAGTAACCACATTAAAACCTATTGTCGAACATTGGTCTTACCCTCAGTTCGCAAAGGCAATCCTTGACAACTACAACAAATTCTTCTCCGAAGTCAAATCCAAAGTGAAGGTTTACTATGAAACATTGACGCACTCATGACGAACGAAGAAGGATACAACAAACTCATTGAAATGGGAATGGTCGGTGAAAAGATGGGTCATTCAAATTGGACAAAATTTTCACCGAAGTTCATGTCCTCTCCAAGCGTAAGTACTGGGGCATACTTGAAGACGGCACAGAAATAAAACATTGCATGAAATAAAAACGTTTTTAAAACAGTATATTTTTACATATTTAAATGCTTCAGGTTGAAAAACAAAGAACAAAAGTAGCAGATACAAAACCGTTAGACTATATCTTTACAAATGCTGGTAGGAATATTTCAGATGAAGAAATTTCATCCGGAGCTTACAGGTTTGACTATCCAATTCGTTGGCTTCAAAGTCCTTCAGATGCAAAGGCAATAGGATTTAGAAGAGTTTTGTTTTCAAATAGAACTAACGCGTTATGTTCGCAGTATATTTTCATGGGCAGTATAAAGGTTCTGATGGTCTAATAGAAAAATTTGAACGAAATGAAAATCTTTACAATTCGTTCAGACGAAAGTCTTGAAAAAACTCTAAATGACTTTCAAACTCAAATGAACAAATACTACTGGGAATTTCAAGAAAAATACGACTCTTTACTAAATGGAACATACTATCTGAAACTAGAATATGACAAGATGAACTCCACCGTTTCATTTCAAAAGATTGAAATTAACCCTCAAGAGATACAGAGTTTTTATATTGGGGAGTAGACAAACGTTCTTGGGCACAATTTCTTCGGTTACTAAACCAGAACGAACCATTACCACCAGATGGTCCATTTAAATTTATACTTCCACCAGCAGATTTGACAGTTTATAGAAACGTGTTTGACCCTCAAAATGTCATGTGTCATGCAAGTTTCAGTTCAAGCAACAACAGTTTTCTGTGTATCGGTAAGGACTTTTATGACTTTGCTTCTAAATTCTACGAACCACCTAGTAACAGTTTCTCTGACTTTCAAGTTTGGTTCACAACAAATGGTCTGCAGCATATAATACCATTGTACTATGACTTTTATCTCGAATTGTCTTTCATATACAACTACGGAAAAGTGCTGAAAAAGTATTGAAAAATATATTTTAGGTGAAGTGGTGAGATCTCACCTCTTTTCTCACCTCTTGAATTTTCATGAATTTCCTTAAGATAGAAAATAAAATTTAGGGTAGATGGTTTTTAGGTGTCACCAGGTCACCAGGTCCCTCGGTCCCTCGGTCCCCAGGTCATTTTAACTTCTCTGAAAAAGTGTGACAACATGACATTTAGACAACAACACAGGAAATAAACATGAACGTACATGTTTTGTCATGATTTCATCGTATATGTTTTGTCATGATTTCATCGTAAATGTTTTGTCATGATTTAATCGTAAATGTTTTGTCATGACTTCATCGTAAATGTTTTGTCAAGACTTCTTCTTCGTAAATGTTTTGTCAAGACTTCATCGTATATGTTTTGTCAAGACTTCATCGTACATGTTTTGTCATGACTTCTTCTTCGTAAATGTTTTGTCAAACATGAACGTATATGTTTTGTCAAGACTTCTTCTTCGTAAATGTTTTTTCACCCGTTGAATTTTGTATAAAAAGCAACCGCCGGAATTCCGGCGGTTGGTATATTCTTCACAAAATGCTTGTTTTGAGGTCGAGCCACTTTTGGCTCCACCGTATTTTTCAACCAAAACTCATTTTTTTCGGCAAAAATATATTTTAGATCTCACCAGGTCACCAGGTCACTCGGTCACTCGGTCATTTTAACTTCTCTGAAAAAGTGTGACAACATGACATTTTGACAACAGTCCAGGAAATAAACTTCATCGTAAATGTTTTGTCAAAACTTCATCGTAAATGTTTTGTCATGATTTCATCGTAAATGTTTTGTCAAGACTTCTTCGTATATGTTTTGTCAAACATGAACGTAAATGTTTTGTCATGATTTCATCGTAAATGTTTTGTCAAGACTTCTTCGTATATGTTTTGTCAAACATGAACGTAAATGTTTTGTCATGATTTATTCGTACATGTTTTGCCAAGACTTCATCGTATATGTTTTGTCAAGACTTCTTCGTATATGTTTTGTCAAGACTTCATCGTATTCTTTCACCCGTTGAATTTTGTATAAAAAGCAACCGCCGGAATTCCGGCGGTTGGTATATTCTTCACAAAATGCTTGTTTTGAGGTCGAGCCACTTTTGGCTCCACCGTATTTTTCAACCAAAACTCATTTTTTTCGGCAAAAATATATTTTAGGTGAAGTGGTGAGATCTCACCTCTTTTTCACCTCTTTTCTCACCTCTTGAATTTTCATGAATTTTCCCGAAATAAAATAAAAAGTTAGTTTTTTTAAAAAAATATTTTTTATTTTTATTGTAAGAACATGTTAGCAACAACAGCACCAAACTCGTTAGTCATGAACCCAACTTCAATGTTAGTAGAGATGAAAAGCTTCATTCCTTCTTCATATACTTTCGAAACAGAAATCCAGAAGATAAAGCAAGAACTTCTCCAAGGAGATTTAGACTGTAGTGCAAAAGATGAAACAAATGAACAGTATCTTTATGAAATGCAGGATATTATTGACCATCTACCTAAACTTCCTGAAATACAACAACAAAAGCTTACTATTCCAGAATTCGATGAAATAGAAGTGAAACCAACTGACTCAGTAGAAACCAAGAAGTTCATACGTAAGGTTAACTATGAGTTTCTTGGATTTCATTGCAACCACAAAGTCATGGACAAAGACTGCGATATGGTATATAAAAATGTTTCTGACATATATAAATCTGAAGAATTTAAGACCTACGACAACTTTGTTTCGTTAGTTGCAAAATGTGTATGGCAGATAAGAGATAAAGATAGAAGAGGTAAAGTATGGAACGAACAGATAAAACCAGCAACTTTTGAGTTAAAGAAAACCATTGACGCCTTAGTTGTTCTAGCAGGTCAAATTTCAATGTACAATGCTAAAATGAACCCACAATGTTCAAAATGTAAAGCAGCAATGAGGAAATATAACTACTCCGTCAAAGAGATAGAACGTATGCGAAACGACTATGCTGACTTAAAGAAAGAAGTAGAGAAACCAGCAGAAGATAAAATGGACATGTTGACATTTCTAAACAAAAACTATCCAACAGCTGACGATTTCCTTCTATCTGACGTCAAGAAGAAATATAAAGAAACATTCGGCATAGTTAAAACTTTTGATATCCTTCGTGAAGAAATAGAAGCTACAAAACTGTTTAGAATTTCAAATATACATCGTACAATTCATGTAAGACGCTTGTGAAAAAGAGGTGAGAAAACAGGTGAGAAAAGAGGTGAGATCTCACCTCTTCACCTAAAATATATTTTTGCTGAGTAAAATGACCAAATTTCATTATATAACTGTATTTTTTTGACGAAGAGAACTTTGACACTTCGTAAAAAAAATCCCTGAAATCATATCTTTTATACAAAATTCAAGAGGTGAGAAAAGAGGTGAGATCTCACCTCTTCACCTAAAATATATTTTTGTCTGATTTACACTCATTGACGAAGAAGTTTTGACAAAACATTTACGATGAAGTTTATTTCCTGGACTGTTGTCAAAATGTCATGTTGTCACTATTTTCAAAAAGATGTTAGTTGACCGAGGGACCGAGGGACCTGGTTAGATCTAAAATATATTTTTGCCGAGTAAAATGACCAAATTTCATGAATTTCCTCATATGTTTGCGACCCTCGGAAAACCGAGGGTCGAGATTCCGTACGAAAATCGCAAAAAAACTCATGAAAATCGTGAAAAATTGCGAGTGGGAGAAAAATCCTGGTCGCCAAAACTCTATGAAAATCGTGAAAAAATGACCAAATTTCATGATATAACTGTATTTTTTGACGAAGAGAACTTTGACACTTCGTAAAAAAAATCCCTGAAATCATATCTTTTATACAAGATAAAAAAATAGCGTTAGTTTTTTTTAAAAAATATTTTTTATTTTGTATGTAAAGACAGAAAATGACAAACACTGAGTTTGAAACAGTTAAAAAGATAGACAATGACACCAAAGTGGTTAGAATAGGTGATTTAAACGTAAGATACTCAAAGAAATACAACAAATATTCTTTGTCAGACATTCTAACACTATCTGGAAAGAGAGCAAAGGACTGGGTTAGAAATGCTTCAACTCAGAAAATTTTGACAAGAAATCCTGAGCTTTTGATATCGGTAAGATTCTATGGAACTACAGCATATCTTATAGACAAAAGTCTTATACCAATAGTTTTGTTATGGTTAGACCCAGTTGTTGGATATAATTTCATAACATATGGTTCATTCGATACGGAACGTTGCTGTGAAGGCTTACTTTACATCGTTCAGAAACCGAAGGACTTCAATACAAAGAGATATAAGATAGGAAGAACATATAATATAACTCAAAGATATGACAGTATAGTCAATAGAGTCAAGGTTGTGTTTGTGAATGATATGAGAGCTGCAGAAACAGAACTACTTGAAAAGTTTGAGAAAATGTATGGTGCTCCCACGAAAGGTAAAGAAACGTTTGAAGTAGATGAGATCGACAAAGCTATAAAATTATTTGACGAAGTTGCTGAAAAATACATGTAAAGCGTTTATTTTTGGTCTTTTGTGAAAGTCAGAAAATAACGCTAGTTTTTTATAAAATATTTTTTTTATTTTGTATGTAAAGACAGATATGACAACAACAGAGAACACAACAACTGCTATCGTTCATGAAGATATAAATGAAGAATACGAGTGGGTTCAGTATAACAAACAGTTACGTCTCATTCGTTCGGTCAAAGATGACATGTACCAAATGCAAAGTATTTTGAATGCTCTTCGTTCTACAAAGCAAGCATATCATTGGTTTGAAAACCAACAGACAAAGAACTTTTAGAAGAATTTCCTCATATGTTTGCTACCCTCGGAAAACCGAGGGTAGAGATTCCGTACGAAAATCGCAAGAATTTGGCTCCTGGTTTGAGAGGTTGGTATGTACATAGACTTCTTGTAAATGCTGTTGCAATGTGGGCTTCACCTCGTTACGCTTGTTATATTTCATGATGTTAGATGAAATTCATAGACAAGAACGTGAAGAGATGGAAAAGAAACTTCAAGCAAAAGATGAAGTCATTGAAGCAAAAGACAAAAACATACAGAAAAGAATACCACGTTCGGTACCAAAAGGAAAGGAAAAGAACTATAAGTATATGATTTACACTGAAGAGATGGAAAATGAAGAAGACAGAGATATGGTTATGTTGCATTTAGTCAGAAGAAACAACAAAAGCTTTTACGACTTAGCTAAGATTTACAAATCTGACAGAAATTGGTTCTATCGCGAAAACTTACCGATTTCAATGACACCAAATGAAGATGTGAAACAAATAGTTCAAGATACTTTACCTCAAACACACTATGATATGAAAGGTTGTACAATACTTACCTTCAAAGAAGATTTGCCATTGTTAAAGGAAAAGATAACAGAATATTTCGATAACTTCAAAGAGGAAGAGTAAATGAACCATTTATTTTTCAAGCTTGACTTCAGATGGCTCAGGTAGCTCTATAAGGTAAATTGTCTTGTCAAATCCTTCTGGCATTCCGAGTCCTTCCTTCTGGCATTCCGAGTCCTTCCTTCCAACTGGAAAAAAATTTCCTTCCAACTGGAAAAAATTTTCCCGACAACTGGAAAAATTTTCCCGACAACTGGAAAAAATTTTCCTGTTGTCCGTCCGTAAACCATTCAAATTTTCGAAAATTGAGAACTTTTTGGTCGAACTTCGGAAAAAGTTTTTCCTTCCGACAGGAAAAAATTTTCCCGACAACTGGAAAAGTTTTTCTTTCCGACAGGAAAAGTCCTTCCTTCCGACAGAAAAAGTTCTTCCATCCGACAGGACACAAACGAATGTCCGACGTACCACCAACCGAGTCCATTCCAAAGCCAGAAGAACCGACAGCCCCAGCACCACAACAGACTAAGACTCAAACACTTACATTTTTACGCTTGACTTTTTACAATTTGAACTTTGTTTGCGTAGATATGAATTCTGAAAGAAGTATGAGGGTCTTGTATGACTTTGTACTTCTCCCATAGTTCATGTCTGTCAAACTTACCTGCCATGGACTCTTTCATAAGTTCCATGAAATCGTCTTCGGACAATCCGGGGAAAAGTACAATGTCAGTAAGTATTCTCTTTACATCCTTACTTAAACTCTTTGCTGTCTGTACACAAATGACAACTGAGATGTTAAAGTGTCTGAGCTTCTTAAGAATTCGACACATGTCTTGTTCTCTATTCTTTAACAAAGGATGAGATGCAAAGTCATCTAAGATAAGAAGACATCTGTGAGGGTAAGTCTTCCAATCGTAAGATTGCAATTTCTTCGAAATGTATTCTATCTCTTTCTGTTTGTTTCTGAAGTGTTTCTTCTCTAATATTCTCTGCATTTCCTCATTTGGGTCTTTAAACTTCGAATTGACATACTCATTTATAGCATTGTACTTCAAAACTCTTCTTTGGTACTTCTTTATCCAATCTAACAACTCAGAGTCTTTTATACATACTAACTTAGACTTCTTTATAATATCTTTGAACGAATTGACGGTTTGGTCAAATTGACCCGAAGTACTACAAATGACTACTAACTCATAGAATGGGTTCTTCTCATCTAGTTCTTGTTGTTGTGCAGCCATTTTAAGATAAGTGAAAGTCTTACCCGACCCAGGTGGTGCAATTAGACCTGTTATACCATTCTGAGCAAATAAGAACTTGTCATGTATGGGTTTTATCTGAGCATTTTCCAACTTCCTCTTGTTCTTGTTTAAAACATTCTCAAATTTCTTGTCAATGTCAGCAAACTTTTTTTCTAACATATTTTTAGAAAAATTAAAATTTTTATCTTTTAGAAAATGTCTAGCGATTTCGCTATCTATATTCGAGACAAGCTTTTCGACAGCAAAACATCTGTCGACCATAAAATCTTACATAGTGTAAACAAGAAAGGGGAATTTGTTCTAAAGTTCTGTTTCTGGGAATATGACAAGAACCATAAAACATTAAGCAGAGAAGTCTTAAAATTTGTCAATGACAGACTTGTTGACAGAGATGACGCCTCTTGGAGAGATGAAGTCCAACAAAACTTCTTAGAATGCAAAGAAGACACATGCGCTGTTCTTGAAGATGAAATAGAAAACAGAATAGAAGAGCTATTAAAGGACAAAGAACTTTTACAAAAATATGGTTCTGAGAAGTTTGACATAACTCCACCAGAGAAGAAGAAGAAAGAAAAGAAAGAGAAAAAAGTAGAAGAGAAGAAAGAACCAGAGCCAGAGAAAAAGAAATTTGACATGTAAAAATAAAATTTTATTTTTAGAACATTTCTGGGTCAATGTCAATGTTCTCTTCCTCTTTAGGAGCAAACACCGGCTTAGACTCTAAAATCTTTTTACCCAATTTACCTTGAACTTCAACTATCTTAGACTCATAATATTCATAGTCGTCTGCTTTCTTTGGTTCATAAGGTATAACAAGTTTGTATGCTTTGCCTTCTTTAAGGTTTGAAAACCTTCTGTCAAAACTTTCTTTGACTGTTAACAAACCTTCTATGTCTAAGTCTTCAAATTTCGCACCATTTTTAGTCACAATAGCAAACTTAACTGGTTCGATGTTCCAAACTTTGTCAAATGTAGACTTTTCAAAATGGTAGAAGTAAACATTCAAATATGTGAATGGGTCTAGTTCTTCTTTAAGTCCTGACATGTACTTGTTGACTGAGATGAATTTTGTCATCTTTTCTATCGGATAAAAAAAATATTTTTTTTTAAAATTTACTCAGAAAAATTTTTCTTTGTATATACACCATTCTGTACGTCTAAAAGACTTTTGACATTTGCCAAGAATGTTCGTTTAGACGCTGTCATATAACCATACTCTTGACAATATTGTTTATACGAATCGTACAATGACCTTTCATCTAAACACTCAAAGTCAGTTTCATCTATGAACAGTTCATATACACTCTTGTTTGCTTCTAACAATGTTTGTCTCTCTTCGGTATGTGGAATTTGTCTTGGATTGAACTTTGAAATATCTAATGTCATGAAATATGAGAACAAGTGGTTGTAAAAGTCAGATGTCAAAGTTTCTGCTAAGTCGTCAAAATATTCTGTATCTTGCATATGAGCTTCTGACGTTCTGACAACTACATATCTTCTGTCAGAACTTTCTAACTTCATCGGAACGGCGTTGTTTGAAACCATGACGAAGTTTGCAACATTTTCACAAACTCTTTGGTCTCTATACTTTCTTTCAACAACTCCAACTTTGTCTGTTATAAGACTCTTCAAAGCATCTGAGTTTAAAACCTTTGTTGTATCTATACTTTGAAGTTCGTTACATACTATAAGTTTCATATTCTCTATTGAAGAGTTAAATTTACCGCAGATGTTTCTAAGTTTGTCATATTCGGTTTCGAATAGCCCTCTAACAGTTTGCATAAGATATCTGTAAAGAAAGTGTTCTTACCTGTTCCTTGTTTTCCAATTATGATGAGAGCAGTTTCATTTTTAGCACTTGGATGTTGTAAGATGTTTGCAAACCAACATAAGATATACTCATAGACTCTTTCGTTTCCATTGCATATAATTTCTTTGACATGGTCTAACCAAGCTTCTATAACATTTTCTTTCCATTCTACTTGTTCGTATTTATATCCAGTGAAGATAGAATAGAAGTTTGGAGAAGGTGTATAGAACTTTATACCACGAACTGAAAAATCTTCTAACTTTGACAATAAGATATCCAAGCATCTAACATCTTCATACCAACTTGTACGACTTTTATTTTCTTAAGTTTCTGTCTACATTCTTGTTCTGAAACTATTGTTGCTCTTGGTTTGTTAAAGACAACATCCCATTCTTTCATGACATAACATTCTGGGGCAGAGTCGACATAAATGACTAAACGTTTCAAATTCTCGACTGCTTGTTATAGTCTCGAAATGGACACATATTTCTGAACGCTTGGAAGTCAAAAATCTGAAACATCTATTCTGTACATTTTTATAAAAATAAAAAAAAATATTTTTTTTATTCTTGACTTTGTTGTTGCATTTGTTCCATTTGTTGCATTTGTTGTTCTTGAGCTATTTGTTGTTGAAGTTGTTCTTGTAGTACAATACTTTCACCAGTTGCATCTTCCAATTCGAAACTTTCTGCCGTCATTGACAAATACATAGGACATAAAAGTTTTACAGGAACAAAGTTTGCGTCAACTAAGGTTAAGTTTATGTTTGCTAAAGTGTTTGAGTTTACTAAAGCTGAAAACTCTGCATTCGAATGAACAATAGGCAAACCAGCAGAGAAAGTGTTGTTTATACGCATGAGTATCTTTTGGTCATAGTAGTTTCTGTCGACATTCGAATAGCACTTTGAACCTAAGTTTGAAACAATATATAAGATTGGTGTGCTTAAAGTCAATGGAACAGACAAACCTTGTATGACACCTTTTCCTGTTATAGGAAACTGTTGGTAGTAAAAACCAGATATAAGTTTTGTATTATAGCTCATATCGTTTATAGTAAACTCAGTCGGACATCCAAACATAATGAAACCTGCTCTAGTTGCAGCACATGTTACACCGTACTTAAAGTATTAAATAAGTCAACAAAACCTGTTGGTGGTATATCTGAGTAAGTATCTTCAAAGGAGTATTTTTACCATTCACAACAACAAAGTCTTCTGGTGTCAAAAGAGCAAAAACAGGCTTTAGTCGTCATCGTGTTTAAGGTCAGTTTACAATATCGTCCTTGAGGACTTTGTAAGTTTGTTGTTATAGAATTATATGACTCAGGGTTTTTAGTCGTAATAGTATAAACCACTATGTCTTCTGCCATTTACATATATTTAAAAGTTTTTCTGAAAGTGGAGAAGAACTTCATCTAAACTTTCACATGGCGTTTCTGAAGTTCTCTGTCTAAGAAGTTCAAATATTTTTGTAAAGACATAGAACTTTCCTTTGTCTACACAACAAACAAAACAGGGTCTTTCATATCGTTCAAAAGTGTGAAAGTCCTTTACATGAAATAAAGTCTATATTGTTTTTCTTCAAACATCTTTCAAGAAGTTTTGACATTTTTACTTAGCAAGTAAATTTTAATGAAATGTTGTGGTCGTCAAATATTTTTATAACGTCTGGGAAACTATATTTTAAGTTCAACGTTTCACCCTCATAACGTATATCTTGTCAATGACATTATATGAAACACCACAGCAAGCAATGTCGGGTTCTATTTCTTTGATGTTTATATCGTCTGCCTCTGTCAAAAGTTTCAATAGTTCTTTCAAAACTTCACGAGGTGCGATGACATATGAGTTCACTTTTACAGGGTTGTGTTCGACCAAGTTTAACATTATACCCAAAGCCTGACAAATCTTCTCCTGAGTTTTAAGTTTGTCTTTAAGTTGTTGGTAGTCGTTTCGAATATCTGCAACAGAACTTAAGTCTCTGCTAACTTCAGGGTATGTTGGTTCTTTTACAGGAACTATTGTTATACCATCTTCGTTTCGTATGGTTTCCCCACTTCAACATCTCTGTCTTTGACATTGACAACAACACTTTGACTGTTTGTTTGAGTTGGTGAATTTAACTTCACATCTGCCACCGCCATTAAACCTTTTGAAACACTTACGCTTCTATTTTTCGGAAATGACATTTTACTTAGAATAAAAAGATGGACGTATTTGAGTATCTCTTCGAATTGAAGCAGAACAAAAGTTTACAACACACAAACAATACAAGTTCATTGATAGAATAGTTCTTTATACAAACAATGGAAAATGTTATAGAATAGCAGTCTTTGCTGAACCAAAATATTTTCATAAAGCAAAGAAAGTTGGTATAACCGAGATGGTGAAAGTTCTTGAAGCAGACAAAAATATAACAACAAAACTGACCGATATTTCTAAAGGTAAGTTTATAATACAATACTATGTCAAAACTGGCGTACTGTCAATATTTGACGGAGAGAAGTCAGTTCAGAACAACTTACTGACCTGCTGCCAAAATCTGCTCGATGGAAGCTGTCGTTATACCAATCTGAGGAGCCCCAGCAGGTTTCATCGAACGAATTTTCAAAAGAGCATCTTCCGTGAAAAGTGCTATTGGTTTTGTAAACTTCTTTGCTTTCAATTCATTTGGACCGTCTCTGTCACCAGTATATTGTATTTGAACTGTACCAACAGTTGAAATACCACCCATAAAGTCTTCTGAGTCAGCAAATGGAATGCCAAGCCAAAAGTTTGAACGGTCTCCATTTGTATATTGAGTTTTTTGACCTCCTGCATGAGTCCATACTTTCACATATGGCATAATAGAACTTTGCATTTCAGGTTAATGGTTGTTGTGAAGTTGTTGTTAAAGTTCATAGCATCTAATGTCAAGTTGTATGACCTCATATCCTCAACTGTAGAATATTCTTCTCTTGGATAATATTTGCCATCTATGTTTATATGATATTTAATACCAGGGTTGTAGAAACAAGAATAGTCATTTATAGTTCGTCTGAACAGTACAAACATAGTATCTGCATGTTTCATGCAGTTGTTAAGGCAATATCTGTTCTTGCACCTGGGTCAGCACTTTGGTTTCCAACTTCACCTGCAAAGTCTTTGACAGATATTTGGTGTATAGGGAACATAAGTGGAACTGCAATATATTTGGCAGCTAAAGCATTTGAAATATCTGGGTCCAACATATAGACTGCAAGTCTGCTTTCTATTCTCTTGTATTCAAACTTTCGCATGTGAACTTAACTGGGTCCCAAGCAGTTCCAGCAGCATTGAAATAATAGTTTACTTCAGTGTTGAGGTTTGAGAAACCAAAGTCTAAGTCAACTTTGTCTTTGCAAAATTCGGCGAATGACGTTTGATTTGCTCCCTTTACGTCTGTAGAGTGAATGGGTCTTGTGTTGGTGCAATGACTAAGTTATTTTTGCTTGGAGTAAGTTCGATAGAAATTTTTCCTGCCCAGTTTGGCAAGTATCTTAAAAACCTGAAGATGAGGAAAGATGACAAAGGAACTCTAAGTTTCAGTTTTACTTTGGTTACTGCTGCTGCAGTTTGTCCAGAAAGGTCAACATAAACTCCTGGAACGTTAGGGTCAAGTCTTCTTATTTTTTCAATAGTTGCATACTGGTCTGTTTGTTCTCTAGCTTGTGGTTGTACTGAGTTTCTCAAAGCGAACCATTCATAGTTTGCCCATGTTACTGTTTGAACTAAGTCAGAGTTAGAATATATCTTATATCCCATGAAAACTTCTGGAGCATATTGGTATCCGACATAGAAAATTCCATTGCAACCTTTCTTGTCAGACAACTTGGCAGAAGGTTTTATTTCAATGTCTTGTTCCACGTATAAGAAAGAGTTGTCAATAGAAATTATATGAAACCTGTCGCAAGCAATATCTACTGTTGTTGAAGAACCTTCTCCAAACTCACCTACGTTTCCATAAGAAACAGCAGTTGTATATTCGTAAGTTCCAGGAACTATTTCTGACCTTCTAATGGCATTGTCGCATTCGTTATACCATTCGGAAACATTTCCATTCATGGCATCCAAAACTGTTGGCGTTATATTCTGAGCGGCGTACATTTCATATGGGTAAAAATATAGAATAGTTGGATTTATATGTCATAATAGAACCCACTCCGACCAAGCTTTACTTTCTTCCTGACTGAGTTTTTAACTCTTCTTTTTCCTTCATTGCCACTACTTTCACTAGATGAAGTTACTTCTTCACTACTTTCACTTTGTTCTACTCTTCTCTTCTTCTTTGGTGTCGCTTTTGGTAACTTGCCCTCTGCTTCAAGTTGTTGCATCTTTGCCTCATGTTCACCTAGTATGTTGTAAATTTCCCATGTCCTTTTTGCCTTTGGGCTCTGGTCGCCCATCTCAGGTAACCTATATCCTAGAAAGATTTTGTCATAGTTTGTATTTGAGTCTTCGCGTATTGTTTGCATGACTCTTTCCTGAGTTTCCGGTTCAAGCTCTTCAAACAGAGCTTGTCCATATGGAATAAGCTCGTTTCCAAATATATGTTTTTGTAGCCATTCTGGTTTTCTTTCCATGTTACCAACTATATCTTTTGTGAATGGGAAAGCTTTTACCCAATCTTTCAGTCTTGCGTCATTTATTTCTGTAGTTGGTTTTATTTTGTCAAGGAACATGTTTTTCAATACTAACATTTCATTTGGTACTGTCCATTTGAGTTTTCTTAAATATTCATCCCTTCTCAGTTCATCGTCTGCAAAGTAAGTTTTTATGACATTTTGTAAACTTTCGTTTGCAAGGTCATGTACAATAGGTTCTCTTCCTTCTCCCTCCCTAACTTTCTTTCTAAACTCTTCACCAAATATACCATCTCTATGGTTCTG
The DNA here is from genome assembly GCF_026262505.1 of Trichomonas vaginalis G3. NCBI lineage: Eukaryota > Parabasalia > Trichomonadida > Trichomonadidae > Trichomonas > Trichomonas vaginalis. Next base: position 6,398,707 of record NC_067204.1, on the reverse strand, counting down.
TGTAGTTCTTTGAGATAAATGTTTTAGAACGTCAGGTGTTATATTTCCATCAGCCATGTTCATTTCATACTGGTCCAAAATATCTGCATGTTTCATATCTTTCAATGGCATTAAAGCCGCGCTGAAAATACCAGCTATATCTGGTTCACCATTGACTTCCATTGCGTCTACAACTTCTTGGAATTGTGGTTGTAAGTTTATGAACCACCTATCCGGGTTAGCTTTATGACCCCATCTCATTGTAGTTCCATAGTCTGCAGAAACAAAAGTAGGTTTGTTTCCATCTTGGTTAGGTTCTGAATGAACTTTAAACAATGTTTCATTTCTATATGTTTTGTTGAAATTTAACCTTTTATTTTCACCGAGTTCAGCCAAAGATTGAACGTTAAATGCTCGTAAGTAAAAAGGGTTGTTGTATTTGTGTACATTTTCTTTCAGTGCTTCCATTCTATGCTGAATATTTTCATCTGGTGTTGGAGTCTTTTGTATGTCGGCAAACATTTTTCGATATTCTTCTACTATGTCAGCCGAATTTTTTTTAGACTCTTGGAAAGATTCCATATTCACCTCATACTCTTGTTGAGGGTCAAGATTTTTCGGCTGTTCCAAATCTTCATCTAGTTCTGTGAAGTTAGTTTCCAAAGGAGGGACTTGTTCGTTTCCTTCAGGCTCTTCTAGCTGTTGTTGCTGAACTATTTCTTCCATGTCTGGTTGTATCTGAACTTCTTCCTGTGGAGTTTCTTGTACCTCATCTGCTGGCATTTCATATATTCCGAGACCGTTTTCAACAAGTTCCCTATTTAAGTCATCCGCATTCATAAGCCTTTGTTCTTTCGTTCCGTCTCTATTTTTTACGCGTTTCATGCAGATAGTTGAATCATTATTTAGCTCTGACACCAAATATCTCGGAGTAAATTCGTTCATGTCATTTGGATGATATGCTATTAAATCATATCCCTTAGCGAGCTTGTATTTTCCAGGTTTGAAATTATATCCGATTTGGTGCTGAGCCATAAAGCTAAATAGGTTCGGGTCAGTATTTCCATCCTTGAACTTTCGAATAGCTTCTTTATATCTGTCACTAAAGTCAATAGTATCTGAGTAACCATAGTCTTCTTTAAGCATTTTTAAGAATTCTTGGTTTCCTTGTTCTCTACTTCTTTTATGTCCTTGCTCTGTTTGTGGTTGTTGTGCTGGTTGTGGAGGTGGTTGTTGTGCAGGGTTTTGAACTGTTGGTTGCTGTGCTGGTTGTGGAGGTGGTTGTTGTGCAGGGTTTTGAACTGTTGGTTGTTGTGCTGGATTTTGAACTGTTGGTTGTTGTGTTGGTTGTTGTTGTTGTTGTGCTGGTTTTGGTGCATGCCTGCGTCTGTGTCCATGTGACGATGTAAATGTTTTAGGTAGTCCTGGTGCAGGTGCTTCTCTTGGAGGGTTTGGTGGTATATAAGTTCCACTAGCTAGTATATAAGTTCCACCAGCTGGTATATAAGTTCCACCAGCTGGTATATAAGTTCCACCAGCTGGCACATATGTTCCATCTGCAGCGTAATGTCCTACCTGACTTTTCGTTTTTAAGAAAGCATTTACTAGGTCTGTTTTGGTCTGTTGTAACTCTTTTTCTTGACTTTTCACAACAGTTGCTCTAACGGCGTCATAGGCACTTTGAACTGCCTGTCTCGTTGCTGCATCTGTTATTTTCGTCATATTTTGTGCTACTTCTCTTAACTCTTTGTCGAAACCTTCAGACTTCAGTTTCTTTCCAGATGAGAAGTCGTTCACTTGTTTCACCTTACTATGAAGAGCTTCGAAGGCGTTCTTAAAGTCAGCATTCGTTAAAGCTTCATTTGAACTGTCTTCATCCGCTTGTATTTTTGTCCTTATTGACCCTATAAGCTGGGCTGCTTTAGCGTTGGCTTGGGCATCTAACCAGTCATTGTTAGCTTTTATATATTCTGAGCTTTTCATTGCCTTTTGCATGGCTGCGTCGTTATTTTTACTTTCTTGTGCTAAGTTTTCATACTGTACGGTTTGGTTTTGCAACTGTAAAAGTTTTTCTGCCTTTACATTTGCTTCAACTTCTTTTTTATACTCATCGCTATCCATATATGTCTTCAGGGCTTTTTGTTTTATCTCTTCATCTTTCAGTACTTTATATCGAGTAGTATGGTTTTTCAAATTTACAACATCTTGTTCCATTTTTGCTACTTCTGCTGCTTTTTCTGACACTTTTTTCGCATATTCCTCTGTACTTAGTTCTTTCAGTTGTTCTTCTTTCTTCTTTTTCTCTACGTTTAACTCATTGAGTTTCTTTGTGTGTCTGTCATATTCTAGTTTCTTTTCGTTTTCACCTATTTGCTTCTGTATGTCTATGTTTGACTTTTTGACATCTGCTATTTGATTTTTGAGTGAACTCAAATTCATTTGACTTTGAGGGTTATAGGCTGTTCCGTCTGCAGCTCCACCATAGCCTGCCATTTTCGCTAAAAGTGCCGCTCTTAAACCTCCACTCTGTGCACCAACAACTCGGTTTAAAAGCATAGGATTGCTTGACATTTGTTGCAACATAGTGGGGTCATTCAGCATTTGTTGTTGCAACTGTTGTTGTGGTGTTAGTTTTACTATTGGATGTTTCAATGCTCTCTTCCTCTTACGTATATTCTTACGTAGCTTACGTGGCATTTTAAGTGAAGTTAAAAAGCGGTTTTATACTAAACATCTTCGGGGCTAGAGGGCGCAACGCGCCTGGAAGCCCCACTACTTTTTTTTTTTTTTTTTTTTTTTTGAAACTATGCCTTTTTTCTTTCTTCGATCGAAACTACTTTGCCTGATAACATTGTTGAAATTGGACAATTCTGCTTTGCTTTTTCTCATTTCAGAAATATTAAAATACCTAGCAAAATTAAAAAGATTGGAAGAGAAGCATTTGCAAAGGCTATTTGTGAAAGTGTTACTATTCCTGATCTTCCTCAACTTGATTTAATGGAGCCTAGTGTTTTTGCATACAGTACAGTGAAAAATGTAGTAATACCAGAATCTCTCAAAAATAAACTCCCTGGCGGAACATTTTCTGGATGTATGGGTTTGACGTCAATTACATTACCTGCTTCGTTATCAACAATACGACTTCATACTTTTTCATTTACAACATATTTGGAAACGCTCAATGTCGGTGAAAAATGTACAAAGATTGACGAGTATGCATTCAACAGTAGTGGAATTAAAACTCTCAATTTGCCATCATCAATCAATTATATTGGTAATTATGCATTCGCAAACTGTCGTAATCTTGATATTCGTGTTATCCCGACAAATGTTTTCGAACTCAGTATTGGATCTTTTGCGAATTGTACATCAATATATGAGATCAATCTCTCAAATGTTCAAGTTATCAAATCATTTGCATTTCAGCACTGTTTACAACTCACTAAGATAATCATCCCAGATAACTCAAACTTTCTTGAAAGCAATTCATTTGAAAGCTGCACATCTCTATGTTCAGTTACTATTGGATCTAACTGTATTGTTAATATATCTGCATTCTCAAGCTGTTCCAAAATTCATTCGATAATTTTTAAAGATAACTGTACTATAAAAGGATTTGCCTTTAATTCAAGTCAAAATATATCAACAATTGGATTATATGATAACGTTATATTTGAAGAATCAGCGTTAAATGTTTTAAATGCTGGAAGAATTTCTGTTTATTACATGGGTACTAATATGAATGTATCAGAAGTACTATCTTCATATATTTATAATGTTTTCGTGCTCGAAGAATATAGTAAGCGTGTTTTCTTATACAGAGTACCTCAAAAACTCCCTAAATCAAAAATGGTATCATCTTATTCTGATAGAGAATGTAGGTACTTTTTTGTTGAACCTCTTCCTCCTCCCCGTCCTCCTACACCTATTGAAGAAGATTTGATTGAAACGTTATTTTTATATCTATATCCATCTGTTGTAAGTAGTAAATAGTAAATTTATTATAAGTAACAATGCATGTGTGATTATTCAAAAGCTCGTTGTGTTCTCCTTTGAAATTATCATATCCATGCCATTATACGATTCAAGATTCAAAACTAATGCAAATAAAACTCTTACAAAAATGTTATAATTAAAAGAGTTATTAATTTAAACACCTTTAAGTTATTGAATGATGATTAGCCTTGTAAAGAAAAAAAAGTTTTGAAGATAAATAAAACGTGTATATTTAAATAATATTTTTACATGCATTAAGAAAATTCTATTTATTGGATACAAATTCATAATAATTAAAAACAGATAAGCCAAGCCATTAGCTATATTCAGCATAGGTATACGGGATATAGATATATATGATCAATGTGTGAGAGTAAGATAGCATTGTATGGTTATTAAACTATTTCCGTAATTTCAGTTTGTTCTGGCTCAGAACTTGTTGACATTGAATTGGACTTTGAGGCAATAACTTCTAATGCGTGTTCATATTCATCATTAGCTCTTTGTAATCCAAATTTGCATGATTTTTGAATGAAATCTGAGTTGTATTTTCTTAAATCTTTCACCTGTTGAATTTGGATATCAAACTGGTTTAATTCTTTAACAAGTTCTTGTGGATGTATGTGATTATCTTGTTCCGATTTAATTTTGTGAATTTTTTGAATAAATGCTTCATATTTGAGAACATCTGGAGTTACAAGCAATGACTTATTGGTTGGGTCTGATTGCCTTACTTCGAGTGTGCTCATTTACTCTAAAAATGAAAAATAAAAAATAACTTTTCATGGGGTCTCGAATTTTTATTTGGGGGTAGTATTTGATAAAAAATGACTGCTGTTTTAGATTTCGACAGCATTGGTAATGCATACTACGAGCTCACAGGTGGCCAGCGTTCCATGGACTGGATCCTTTTGGGCTATATTAACGGTACTCATAACGTTATTGGACTTCTCGCAAAAGGTGATGGCGGAATTATGCAATTAAAGCGAAATCTGACAGAAGACATTGTTGCTTTTGGATATCTTAAAATCATCGATGAAACTAAAGACAACGCTCAATTCAATCCAGACTATATTCATATGACATTCATTGGATCGAGAGTAAAACCACAACAACGCGCACGTGCTGTCATTCACAGATTAGACATACACCAAGAATTTCCCAACTTTTTGTTGGAATTAGAGTGCAATTGCTTAGATGACGTTACTGAAGAAAGATTGATGCAAGAAATGAGTAACATGAAACAACTCTTAGAGGATTAAATCTCTCTAAGATATATTTACCAATAATTGCAAAAAAATATTTTACGTTATTTGGCTTTCCAACTAATACTGCTTGAATAAACTCATGAAAACTTAATACACTAATTTTTAATTACAAATATTCTCAAAACATTTTGATTTAAGACAAAAACAACGAATTATTCACTAAAACCAAGATATATGATTGTGTTTAAAGGAATTATGCTGGACATGAGAATATCTATTGTGAAAATACAGATAAACTAACTGAATCTATGAAAATCTAAAATCGTTAAATAGGAAGTAGAAAAAAACTCAATATTGAGTTGTAAATATGATTTCCCAAGGTAAGGAAAATATGAGTATAAAGTTATTATGGCAAAAAATTAGGTATTAAATCGAATAATAAATATCAAGGTAATTTTAATGCAATTTGGATGTTTTAACGATTTATTTATAATGATAATACTGCCAATCTCTAATTACTGAGTTTTTTAGTTATTTGGATGTTTTTCCTTCCAAAGTCTAATAGATTCACGGACACACTGCTGAACTTTTTCATTATATTTAGGTCTGTTATTCTGAAAAGCTTCTGCTGCTTCACCATTTGCAGGGGAAGCTGGATTTGGATCATCAAATAAAGATCTAATTGAATTAAGAATAGCGGATATATCGTATGCAGGAGTCCATTTATTTTGAAGCATATCTAAGCAAATTTTTCCGTCTCTGTATACGTTTGGATGATAAACTGGGGTAATAAACTTAACTTCGGGAGCGGATCTAGGGAAATCATCCTTAAATACCATTTCAAGTTCAAAAATGCCGTCTGCCCAGTCGGTTCCTTGTGGACCAAAAATTACGGCTGTCCAGTGAAGAACGTTATCCTTCATTGGTTGAGCGATGAGGCCATCAATGCTTCCATTGTCAATATCTTTCTTTAATTGCTTGTAATATTTGATCAATTTACGAACTGCTTCAGACATTTGAACAATGTCACTTTTATTCGTATTTTATCAATTTAATTGTTTTTAATGGATTTATGCTTTCCTATCTATGAACATTTGAATTAAGTTAGAAATGTTCATCACCGGATTTCCAAGAAATTTTTATTTTTCAAAAAATATTTTCAATTTTCTAGAAAAATTTCTGAAATTTTGATTTTTTGTAAATTTTTGGAAAATTTGGGATATGTATTTCTGTCTTATTATAACTAATGTATCTTTTTTATCGACAAAACTATCAACAAATCACTATTTAATTATATCTCAAAAATATTAATTGAATTTGATTGTTGTGTAGGTTTATATGATCCTTTCTCCTGCCATTGAATCATCCTTTATCAAAAAATCACAAAACTTACTTTATGATATACATCGAAAGAATAAAAAAATAATTTATTAATAAAATTGAGTACAGTTTTTAATTTGAAGTAACAGCAGGACCCCAAATAATATATTTCTTAGACTCTGTAGAATAGCTGTTTTCGATGACAACAGTTGTTCCAGCAGTCGGGATAACGACAGATGAATCGTCGATACTTGCACCGCTATAAGTTGAGTTCTTGCTCTTGAACTCTATGAATGCCTTCAGTCTTTCTTGAGATTTAGATTCTCTCTCGAAATTAAGAACGCCAGAAAGCGTCGACGAGCCATCGACTTCAACAGTCCATGCAATAGTAGCTTCGCGCTTGGACATCTTAATCTGGCTATTAGGAGGAGTCTGGAATTGGTGTTTTGTCAAAGCACCACGATCTGGGAAAGGAATCTGAACGGAAACACTCTTAACAGATGGTATAGCTGTAACTGTAATTGAAAAACTGACGCCATTATCAGGGGCAGCGCTTGCAGTATAAGATCCAGTGATTGGAGGAGGATCTTGAGATTTGAACTGCCAAAGTAAAAGCTGTGTAATACCGGTCGGTGGAGATAAGAGTAATTTTCCGGATTCTATCGATTTGACTGAATAATGACAGGCAATTTCTTGTAATTTCTCGAAATTTTTAATTGCAATTGAAATTTCTGGAAGATAGTTAATGGATGCAATGCATCTGAGCTCACCAAAAACACCATAATATTGTTTATCGCCATCAATTGAACCAACAATCGTTTCTCTCATCTTGATTTCAAGATGCTGTCTTGGAAATACAAGATAAGTCTTCCAGGATGGTACAGGAGCCGGTGAAACTGTTGCATAGCCAGCATTGAAAAGATGGCTATCTGCGGTAATTGGCAACTGAGAAACGAAATATGGATCATGAATTATAGGAGATCCAAATGGCATTATGAGATTAATTAATTGAAAAACTGCTGCAGGATTTGGATTTGTTGCTAATGTTTTAAGAGATGTTCTTAAAACAGGTTCTAGGAATGAAAGAAAATGGAATGATGCTGCAATTTCAACGTGCGGCATATTACTATCTTCCTTGCTTAAAATAAGAGGAATTAAAGTAATGAAAAAGTTTTTCGTTGGTAAAACAACGAGAGATATTAAATTGTCGATAATAAATTCGTAATTTGATTCACTGTTTATTGTTGAAAGCACTTTTTCTTGAAAAATTTTTGAGAGTTGATCATTTGATGGCAATGCCGCAGAAGAAGTCGGAACACGCATCTCTACTGTTTTAAATCTCTGAGCAATAGCTATTTTCCCACTTGAATCAAAAATAAATAGGCCACGAAAGGCAAAAGATTGGCTCATCACTGCAGATTTATATTTTTTGTTTCTGAGCGGTTTCATAATTTTTTTTTCTTTCATCATTTATTCTTTACGTGTAATTTGTTTTGCCTACATATAAACAACTTGGAAATTCTTTAAAATGGCATCAAGATTCTTTTTCTGTATAAATATCTTCAATATCTTGATCAATAAATATGTTTTATATTCATATTCATTAGACCAATGTTTATGTTTCGACTATTTGATCATGGTATCTTCCTTAACTAGATTAATCTATCAATTTGAAAAATTTTATCTTTCAATTTGCTTAATAATGTATCATTCGACTTGAGATACAATCGATCACAAAAAAATATATAACAACAATAGAACATTGTAATCATTTGAAATTTTACTGAATATTTTTTTTGAGAAATTCGAAAAATCATCATTAAATATACACAACATATCTCAGAAAGAAAATACAAGTTCACTATTGGCTAGTTATATTCAAAATCTGAATAAAAAAAATTTATTAAGTGATACATAGTAATCACCGGTAAATTTTGAGATACATTGATAAGTTTAGGAATAGTAGGGAAAGAATATTACATATCTTTCTTGATGACATAAATATAATGAAAAGCACCAGAAACTTCTTGCTTTTCAACTTTAACAGATTCAACAAGGGTTAACCCTGTTTGTGTTCCTTCAAAGAAGCGCTTCCTTGTTGTTGGAGAGCCGTAAGAAATCAAAATAAATGTTCCACCTGGTTTCATTACGCGAGCGATTTCTTTCAAGAGTGAAACGATAACTTTGTTCGAATTGTCTCCACAAACTAGTGTATCGAGTGTAGCTTTATCGAAAACAAAATCAAAATGATTGTTTGGGAACTTCATTTTTGTAATATCGCCTGTTTCCCACTCAAGTTTCTGTTCTAATTGATATTTCTTTCTCATCTGTCCAATTACAACTTCTGAAAAGTCTATTCCAACAACTTTATCGAAACCATTTAAGAGAAGTTCGCTTGTCATGTTGGAATTTCCGCATCCAAGATTGAGAGCGGTTCCAGATCCATTAATATGCTGGGCAACATGTTCTTTCAGTTTAACCCAACTATTATACCATTCGAATGATTCTGTTTCTTTCTCATAACGAGAGTTCCAGTATGACTTTTCATTGTAGGCTGGCGCTGGATGGTTTAGAATGTTTTCTAACTCTTGATCAAGCGCTTCGTCTTCAAACATAATTAAAAAGTGACAAATATTTCCCAATAAAAAATATTGAAGAGATGATAGAATTTTATCAATAAATTCGATGGATAGGCTGCATAACAAGATGTTTCTATCTATGATCAACTCCTAAACATCTTGTTGCCTTGTTGAGATGCAATTTTGATCGAAATAAAACAATTTTATAATTTATAATATTAAAATAGTAGATTTTTTGAATAGAGTAATGACAATATATAGAACTATTGATATAGAGAATATCATGCTTTTTGATTTTTTTGACATGTAAACTTTTTGACAATACAAAACATTGGGATTATGAATTCTTGATGGCCTTTAATAAGAGATTAGATAACTACAAATATAAACGATCTTTGATAGTTATTTTGATATCTGTTCTCTTAATTTTCAATATTAGAGGTAACTTTTCATACAATATCTATTTATCTGTATGGACAGTACCAAATCTGATTCCACACAACCTTACAAATTTACAAAGTGTTGAAGTTTTCGATAATATTACATTGATTCGACCTAAAGCAACTTTCGATAAAATTATCGTCACAAATAATACAGGAAGTTTAGAAGAAGGCAATACATTTTCACTTGAATCACTATATTATCAGCATACAATCTTCCAACATTACATTAAAGCTGACTTTTGCAAATTTGGAGTTATATCTTTCGATAAATTTGTAGAACCATCAAAAAAACATTATATTTATAATCACCCCAATATGACAAATCATTCCCTTATATCATACAATAAAGTTGTATTAGGTTTTTCATACCATCCTCAATTTGGGCATTTTTTACAAGACATGCTATGTGGGATTATCTCAATTCCATCAAATATAATCAATGATGCCGAAATTTTTGTTAATTTTGACGAGGAAATAGCAAAATCATATTTATCTTTATTAAATTTTGAGACAAATCGAGTACATCAGCTAGGAAATGATCTCATATATGCACATGACTTATATATTGCTGTCGGAGAGTTCGGAATTAATTGTCTTCATCTTTCTTGGAAAGAATTGCATCAGAGAATTTATAAATTGAATAATCTCGAGAAAATAGTCCCTAATAAACATGTCTTTATTAATAAAGAATATAACAACTGGGGCGCTGTAGACAATTTTGATGAAATGTATTCTTATGCAAAAAATCAATTTCCTCAGTATGAATTTCGTCGTATTCGAGATGATTACGTATTAAACGTAAATAAAACAGCTAAGTTATATGCGTCTATTAAAGTGCTAGTGACAGCTTCTGGCTCTTTGGCATTTAACGATCTCTTTCTTCATGAAGGCTGCGGTGTATTGCTACTAAGTAAAGGACAATGCGACACACCTGCTATATCAACTGGAATCCATCTTGGACTATGGGTTTACGCTCTAAGTTCTAACAAAAAATATTCAATAAGAGATGGAGTTCCATTAGAAAGATTCCAAGCTGCGTTTCATGATATAATGCATGCAGTTTATAATAAAAGTTGGCCAAAAGATATAAGATCAAGAACACGCCCTTTTATTTCTAATAATATAGACCTTGACATTATAAGAAAGATGGAAAAATACAAATTAGAGGATTCATTAACACCACGTTATCTTAACTATGGTGACAAATCCTTCAAAATTATGAAATTCGCACAAATCTAATTTTGTGTGACCAAAATAAAATTCGGATATTATATTTCAGTGTGTTTTTAGGTCATCTACAATAATATCATTTTATCTTATAACTTTATTGTTTGATCACTTTTTGAGACCAACCAAATGTATTCTCCTTCAGAATTTTTTATATTCTAAATAATTATATAAGGGTTTCGTTTTGCGAAAAAAACGTACAATACGCAATTTCGCTAAAAAAACATTTAGCTAGCAATTTCGACATTTGACTCCACTCAAGACGTCACTTTTTTAATTTTGCGGTATCATATTTTTGGAAAATCTTTATGAATATTATATAAAAAGTCTCTTTAATATCTATATTTCATATTTTTATCGATTTTTAAAGTTTTTGCGAAAAGTATTCAATTATTTTTGCTATTTGGTCGGGTAAATGTCAGATTTGCGACATTTTCTGATATGATATTCAGATTCTACGTTGATAATAATGCTTATAGAACCCTCTTGCTATTGTGTCAAAAGTGCGAAACCGATAGCAAAAATATCTCGCAATATCAAAATTGAGATATTGAGTGAATTATGCATTATAGAGATTAAAAATCTGATTTGTGAAAACATCTCATCGGTTTCTAGCTAATTCAAAAATCTTTACTATCTTATTCGATTAAAATGAAAAGGGAATAGTTTCATTATGCTTTAAATGACAGCCTTATAATATAATCATAGTTTTCGCTCAATATGCAGCATTTTTTTTTCGAAATCTATGGTCAATATCCTAAATACTGATTGCTTTGCATTCATATCTCTTACATTTTCTATACCCACATCACTATTCATTGCTATTCCTATCTTTTTCATTTTTGTTTGTTTCTCATAATTTCTCAAAAAACATGATAACTTGATATTTGTAAATATCATACTTTATAACGTAAATAAGAACTTGACCTATTAAGAAAAGCAGTAATGAAAAGAAAATCTGAAATTCATAAAAATTACAAGTTTCTGATGACAATTAGCTTAATTAAACCAGGTACAAGATTATATAATTGTATTTTCTATCCAATTATCCATATAATATCTTATCCAGAAAAAATAACTTGATCAATACCAAATGATTTTTTAACTAGTAAATAAAGTATTTTCTTTACACACACATTGTATAGCATAGTTTTTTTTTTGGTTTCGCAAAACATCCAAAAACAAATATGCTATAAAAGTGACAATTTTAGCAAAACGAAACCCTTAAATTATAGGTTTATTGTATGATAATATGCAGATTCTTTCAATAAAATTTTTGTGACGTTAGGCAGATAACTTTAACAACTTTTATTTTCGGAATTAATATTTTTAATTTGCAATAATTATGCATGAATTATGTGGATACCTGCCATTCAAAAATCAATTTGAAAGCACCCATTGAATTTCCAAACTTAATCCATTATAATCATATTTTAGAATTAACACATGTAACCCAGCAGAATTAATTTCAAATATATCGTTTTTCAACTATGACGCAAAATTAAGTCATACTTTGCAATATTCAATTATTGAGGGGACCAACATTGCTCTAAATGATATTCTTTTTCCTTTCTTTACTTTCAGCACAGACATATACAGGCCCTCAAAGTTCTTCTTTAGTAATCAAAGATTCAACTGATCTCATTATCACCCATTGCACTTTCAATGGAATTGTTGGATCACCACTTAAGATTACTGGAGGATCAACTACTCAAACATCCATTATCACCAAATGTTACTTTACAGGTTGCCGATCCACACAAGGTGGCGCCTTTAATATTCAAGGAAATACCAATGTAAAAATGTCAATGACTGCTATTGAAAGTTGCCATTGTAAATATGCACCTAAACAAGGTGCTATTGGTTATATCGATACAAATCAAGAAGCTCCTTATTACTTTGATTTAAATTCATTCGTTAACTGCTATGATAGCTCTTCAAATTTATTTTGCGGCGGTGTATCAAATCTAGCTAACATTAATGCTACAGGAAACACTGCCTCAGCTACATACCAAGTATATGCTTATGGCTGCATATATTTCCAACACAATAATTACCCAATTAAATTCTCATACTCAACAGTCTATAAATGCACATCTTCATGCTCTATTATATATTATTATCAGTGTTATGAACTTGCTACACTCTTGAAGATCAATTTCATCGAGAATAATAACAATGGTTATGGTATGGTATATGCCCAAGAATGCAAATCCGTTTCAATCGAAGAATGCATCTTCCAAGAAAACCATCACGGAAAAAGCGAAATCTTCATAACAGATAAAGATAATATACTCAGCGTCATAGACACTGTCGTAGATAGTACAAAGACAAAGGGTAAGTTAGCCATTACCAACTGGGAACAGAAGTCAACAGAACCAATTCCAATGACTTTATACGCAACAGGCAACATTGCAGCTCAAATTTCTTACAAATCACCAGACTCAACACCTGTTGAGACACCGTTTGAAACTCCATTCACGACATCTATGGAAACACCAGTAGTAACAGCTGCTTCGTGAATGGGAGAAACACCAGCAGATACTGCTGCTGTAACTCCATTTAATACTCAGGAAGAAACACCAGCTATTACAGCTGATGCAACTCCATATTTCACAGAGAACGAAACACCATTTAACACAATGGAGAGTACACCACAGATAACACCTAATCAAACACCAGAAACACCAGTTCCAACACCAACACCATCTCCATACAGAACATTCGAACAATCTCCATTCGAAACAGCATTCGAGACACCAATAATTACTGAAAAGGAAACTCCATTTGAAACTGTTTTTGAAACACCAATGAATACTGCTTTCGAGACAGCATTTGATACACCAATGATAACTGAAAAGGAGACACAATTCGAAACTGCTTTTGATACTCCAATGAATACAGCATTCGAAACGGCATTTGAAACTCCATATTACACTAATATGCCAACAGCTGCCGAGACACCATACACAACACCAGAGCATACTCCAGCTCCCACAGCAACTCCAGAACCAGTTAGATACACAGGAAAGCAGGAAAGCAAACTTTCCATTGAAGCATCACGTGGCATCATCATCGATGACTGCCAGTTCATGAGTCTTGGCGGGTTTGCTCAATCATCATACCTTAGCATCAGTGGTGGTGCCTCATGGATGGTCACCATCATCACGAAGACATTCTTCTACAACTGCGAATCGAGTCAAGGCGGTGCCTTCAACATCCAAGGCAACAGTCATCTTGTCATCAACACTACCGGTGTTCAAGAGTGTATTGGTGCCGGTCTTCCAGCTCAAGGCGGCATTGGCTTCATTTCCATGAGCGAATCCTCTCCATACGACATTGACATGAGCTCCTTCATGTCATGCACCTCTCCACGCGAGAACTTATATCTTGGTGGTTGGTCTAGTGTCAGTCATGTCAACTCCACCGGCAGCTCTGCCACGGGCGTCGGTACAATTTACTCATATGGCCACATCAACTTCAACAGCTACAAGTCACCAATCCAGTTCACATACTCCACCATTAGTAAGACATCATCTAACTGCGGCTGTTTCTACTTCCAATCTGGTACATCCGAAGCTCTTGTTTACAAAGTCAACTTCCTTGAGAACGAACTGAAAGGCTATGCCATGATTTACACCGACACATGCACCATTACTCCAGAAATCAAAGAATGTGTTTTCCAGAACAACAAATACAACGGTCACGAGATTCTTGGCAACTACAAGTCAGTCAACGCCAACATCAAAGACTGTGTTGTTGATGGCACAAAGATCGCCGGCTCAGCCGGAATTACTGATTGGGTTGTCGAGACGACCGATGCTATTCCAATGACCTTATATGCCACTGGCGGAATTGATGCCATTCACGCATATGGCAGAACCCCAGCTCCATCTCCAGTTCCAACAAGTAGTCCTCTTCCAACCCCAGCTCCAACACCACTGCCTGAACCAGTTCGATACACAGTCAGCCAGACCCAGTCCTTGTCAATCAATGCCATCAGCGACATCATCATTGATGACTGCCAGTTCATCAACCTCGGTGGATTTGGTACATCATCGCCTGTTGTTGTTCATGGCGGCGAGTCCTGGATGTCAACATCCATCTCCAACAACTACTTCTATAACTGCGAGGCAGCTCAAGGAGGTTCATTCAACATCCAAGGAAACAGCATGTTCACACTCAAGACAACCGGTATCGAGAAGTGCGAGGCAGCAGGTCTCCCAGCCCAAGCTGCTGCTGGCTACGTTTCTATCACTGGCCAATTCAAAGTTGACCTCAGCTCATTCATGTCCTGCACATCTCCAAAGCACAACCTTTACTTCGCAACAACTGGCACATCATCGATGAGACATCTTTTCGGTGACCAGTCAACTGTCAGCCGCATCAACTCATCAGATAACTCAGCTACAGGTCTTGGCACAATTTACTCATATGGCCACATCAACTTCAACAGTTACACACAACCAGTCGAACTCACATACTCCACCATCAGCAAGACATCATCCAACTGCGGCACACTCTACTTCCAGGGTGGTCAAACAGATGCTCTTGTTCAGAAGGTCAACTTCCTTGAGAACACACTTACTGGCTACGGCATGGTCTACACAGATTCATGCACTGTTGCACCACAAGTCAAGGATTGCGTCTTCCAGAATAACAACTACAATGGACACGAAATTCTTGGCAGCTCTAAATCTCCAGTTGCTGACATGAGCGGATGTGTTGTTGATAACACAAAGATCCAAGGCGAAGCAGGTGTCACTGATTGGGTTGAATCAAGTACAGATGCTATCCCAATGACACTCTATGCAACAGGCGGAATCCAGGCCATGTATCCATACGGCGGAAAACCAAATACAAACCCAGACACACCAACACAAAAACCATCTGAACCATCTGGCGACACACCAACAAAGCCATCATCATCTGATATCCAACCAACTAAACAACAATCTACTGAACAACCTCAGAAACCAGAAAGTAGTGATGTTAGTGGCAACAAACCAGCTGGTACAGAATCATCAGGATCTCATGACTCTGCAAGTGGTGCAAGCAGTTCTACCTCAAAGGACAAGTCTTTGTACATGATCATCGGAATTGCTGTCGGCTGCATCGTCTTTGTAATTATTCTCGGTGTTATTGCATCCAAGTTCTTGAAGGATCCTGAAGATGAATCTGAAGAGTCTATGGAAACAAATGTAGAAGAAGATAATGAAGAAACAAAAATGATTGCTAGTAATGAAATAACAAGCGAAAATGTGATTTCAGGTGCAGAAAATACTAATGAAATCACTGGTATTGAAGAAATCAACGAGATTACAATATAATATTTTTTTCCATGAAATATTTGTATAAAAATGTCTATCTTGTGATATTTTTTTAGATAATTTGGCGTGTGGGCAATTTTAACGACATTTTTTAACGCGATACGAGCGTAAGTCCATAGAATGTGTTTTGAGGGAAACTATAAAAATCCAAAATAGAGGTAAGTGCGCCATTATTACCTGCGAAGTTACATGGAATAAATCGAAGAGTAAGTACAAGATGATCTTGCATCTTTCCAAGTAAATGAAATTTATTAAAATTAAGATGATAATATTCATTTATAGTATGTGTATGATGTGTTTTCAAAATTTCTTCAAATAAAATGCAATGATAATTTTTGAATAATTTTTTTCTTGTGTATATTTCATTTTTTATTAGTGAAAATATCATTACATCAATAAGGAAAGCACAATCCAAATTCATATTAGTTAAATTAATCTAATTGATTTAATTGAAAGTGATACAAACAAGGTTACTTGATCAAAATTTTAATTTAGATTCATTGTTGGAGTATGTATTAACAATATTATGCAAGAATTTTGCATGAATTGAATAAAAAGATTTAAGATTTTGATAGCTTTTCGTTTGATTTATCACTATATCAATGATCACAGATAATCTGAACCAATATCAAAAGGAATGATAAACATTTGACAATTATGATATAGTCAGGAGAAAAAGGTGTAAACCGGGCAAAAAGATGTAAACCTTGATATTTAGGAGCCAATATTAATACTAATAGTATACTTATATTGACTATATTTGGGTAATGCGTTCAAAACAAAAACTTAAAAATTTGAATATTTAGATAATTTAATTTTTAAAAAACTTTAATAACACTCAAAAAATCATTGTTATAGATTTAAAATAGAATATAGACAATATTTTTATTCGTTTTTATCAACAAAATTAACAATTCTTTGTAGAAATTGCAAGAATTATATATTTTTTTGGCATCCATTAGGGCCATATGTATCAGTATTGTTCTTGTTGTTGGATCTTTTGGGCTGTGACTGGTCTAAATTGATTTCAATGAGCAATAACCAAATAAATTTCCTTATTTGGCGTCTTTCATCAGCAAATATTAAGGAGAATGATCTAATTCATCTGTAGATCCCTAATATTGGGTTATTTGGCGTAGGTCTTTCGAGGAGATCTTTAGTTGGAGCTGGATAATCCAGAATGAAAAAATTATAAACGTTCATTTTTGTTCAAGTTTTATTTCTTTCATCTTTAGAAAGTTTTTATTCTATCTCATTGTTTTTAATGGTAATAAAAAAAAAAAAAAAGGTATTGGGGCTTCCAGGGCTGCGCCCCTCTAGCCCCCTGAAGATGTTTAGTATAACATGCAGTTTATATAAAATGAGGTTTTTTGGGGTCTGGGGGCTTCCCAGGCACTTCGTGCCTTCTAGCCCTAAAAATTTTTGAAAGTCGTTGCTGTTGACTTGTTTGTAGAGCACTCAAAATAGTTTAACTTTGTCCGGACAAGTAAGGGTCTATCGTCGCTACGTCACCAGGTCCCTCGGTCCCTCGGTCCCTCGGTTAAACGAACTTCTCTGAAAAAATGAGACAACATGACATTTTGACAACAGTCCAGGAAGTCTTGACAATATAGAATATGAGAGAGGTCCTATAAACCGGATAAAGTCTCATATAAACATCTGTCAAAAGCCTCTTTTTAACTTCACTTAAAATGCCACGTAAGATACATAAGAATATACGTAAGAGGAAGAGAGCATTGAAACATCCAATAGTAAGACTGACACCACAACAACAGTTGCAACAACAAATGCTGAATGACCCCACTATGTTGCAACAAATGTCAAGCAATCCTATGCTTTTAAACCGAGTTGTTGGTGCACAGAGTGGAGGTTTAAGAGCGGCACTTTTAGCGAAAATGGCAGGCTATGGTGGAGCTGCAGACGGAACAGCATATAACCCTCAAAGTCAAATGAATTTGAGTTCACTCAAAAATCAAATAGCAGATGTCAAAAAGTCAAACATAGACATACAGAAGCAAATAGGTGAAAACGAAAAGAAACTAGAATATGACAGACACACAAAGAAACTCAATGAGTTAAACGTAGAGAAAAAGAAGAAAGAAGAACAACTGAAAGAACTAAGTACAGAGGAATATGCGAAAAAAGTGTCAGAAAAAGCAGCAGAAGTAGCAAAAATGGAACAAGATGTTGTAAATTTGAAAAACCATACTACTCGATATAAAGTACTGAAAGATGAAGAGATAAAACAAAAAGCCCTGAAGACATATATGGATAGCGATGAGTATAAAAAGGAAGTTGAAGCAAATGTAAAGGCAGAAAAACTTTTACAGTTGCAAAACCAAACCGTACAGTATGAAAACTTAGCACAAGAAAGTAAAAATAACGACGCAGCCATGCAAAAGGCAATGAAAAGCTCAGAATATATAAAAGCTAACAATGACTGGTTAGATGCCCAAGCCAACGCTAAAGCAGCCCAGCTTATAGGGTCAATAAGGACAAAAATACAAGCGGATGAAGACAGTTCAAATGAAGCTTTAACGAATGCTGACTTTAAGAACGCCTTCGAAGCTCTTCATAGTAAGGTGAAACAAGTGAACGACTTCTCATCTGGAAAGAAACTGAAGTCTGAAGGTTTCGACAAAGAGTTAAAAGAAGTAGCACAAAATATGACGAAAATAACAGATGCAGCAACGAGACAGGCAGTTCAAAGTGCCTATGACGCCGTTAGAGCAACTGTTGTGAAAAGTCAAGAAAAAGAGTTACAACAGACCAAAACAGACCTAGTAAATGCTTTCTTAAGAACGAAAAGTCAGGTAGGACATTACGCTGCAGATGGAACATATGTGCCAGCTGTTGGAATTTATATACCACCAAACCCTCCAAGAGAAGCACCTGCACCAGGACTACCTAAAACATTTACATCGTCACATGGACATAGACACAGGCATGCACCAAAACCAACACAACAACCAACACAACAACCAGCACAACAACCACCTCCACAACCAGCACAACAACCAACAGTTCAAAACCCTGCACAACAACCACCTCCACAACCAGCACAACAACCACCTCCACAACCAGCACAGCAACCAACAGTTCAAAACCCTGCACAACAACAACCACAAACAGAGCAAGGACATAAAAGAAGTAGAGAACAAGGAAACCAAGAATTCTTAAAAAGGCTTAAGGAAGACTATGGTTACCCAGATAGTATTGACTTTAGTGACAGATATAAAGAAGCTATTAGAAAGTTCAAGGGAGGAAATACTGACCCGAACCTATTTAGCTTTATGGTTCAGCACCAAATGGGATATAATTTCAAACCTGGAAAATACAAGCTCGCTAAGGGATATGATTTAATAGCATATCATCCAAATGACATGACTGAATTTACTCCGAGATATTTGATGTCAGAGCTAAATGACAATTCAACTCCCGTCATGAAACGCGTAAAAAATAGAGACGGAACGAAAGAAGAAAGGTTTATGAGTCCGGATGACTTAGAAAGGGAAGTTGTTAAAAACGGTCTCGGAATATATGAAATGCCAGCAGATGAGGTACAAGAAACTCCACAGGAAGAACTAGTTCAGATACAACCAGACATGGAAGAAATAGTTCAGCAACAACAGCTAGAAGAGCCTGAAGGAAACGAACAAGTCACTCCTTTGGAAACTAACTTCACAGAACTAGATGAAGATTTGGAACAGCCGAAAAATCTTGACCCTCAACAAGAGTATGCGGAGAATATGGAATATTTCCAAGAGTCTAAAAAAAATTCGGCTGACATAGTAGAAGAATATCGAAAAATGTTTGCCGACATACAAAAGACTCCAACACCAGATGAAAATATTCAGCATAGAATGGAAGTACTGAAAGAAAATGTACACAAATACAACAACCCTTTTTACTTACGAGCATTTAACGTTCAATCTTCGGATGAACTCGGCGAAAATAAAAGGTTAAATTTCAACAAAACATATAGAAATGAAACATTGTTTAAAGTTCATTCAGAACCTAACCAAGATGGAAACAAACCTACTTTTGTTTCTGCAGACGATGGAACTACAATGAGATGGGGTCATAAAGCTAACCCGGATAGGTGGTTCATAAACTTACAACCACAATTCCAAGAAGTTGTAGACGCAATGGAAGTCAATGGTGAACCAGATATAGCTGGTATTTTAAGCGCGGCTTTAATGCCATTGAAAGATATGAAACATGCAGATATTTTGGACCAGTATGAAATGAACATGGCTGATGGAAATATAACACCTGACGTTCTAGAACATTTATCTCAAAGAACTACACAGAACCATAGAGATGGTATATTTGGTGAAGAGTTTAGAAAGAAAGTTAGGGAGAGCGAAGGAAGAGAACCTATTGTACATGACCTTGCAAATGAAAGTTTACAAAATGTCATAAAAACTTACTTTGCAGACAATGAACTGAGAAGGGATGAATATTTAAGAAAACTCAAATGGACAGTACCAAATGAAATGTTAGTATTGAAAAACATGTTCCTTGACAAAATAAAACCAACTACAGAAATAAACGACGCAAGACTGAAAGATTGGGTAAAAGCTTTCCCATTCACAAAAGATATAGTTGGTAACATGGAAAGAAAACCAGAATGGCTACAAAAACATATATTTGGAAACGAGCTTATTCCATATGGACAGGCACTGTTTGAAGAGCTTGAACCGGAAACTCAGGAAAGAGTCATGCAAACAATAAGCGACGACTCAAATACAAACTATGACAAACTCTTTCTAGGATATAGGTTACCTGAGATGGGCGACCAGAGCCCAAAGGCAAAAAGGACATGGGAAATTTGCAACATACTAGGTGAACATGAGGCAAAGATGCAACAACTTGAAGCAGAGGGCAAGTTACCAAAAGCGACACCAAAGAAGAAGAGAAGAGTAGAACAAAGTGAAAGTAGTGAAGAAGTAACTTCATCTAGTGAAAGTAGTGGCAATGAAGGAAAAAGAAGAGTTAAAAACTCAGTCAGGAAGAAAGTAAAGCTTGGTCCACGTGGGTTCTATTATGACATATAAATCCAACTATTCTATATTTTTACCCATATGAAATGTACGCCGCTCAGAATATAACGCCAACAGTTTTGGATGCTATGAATGGAAATGTTTCCGAATGGTATAACGAATGCGACAATGCCATTAGAAGGTCAGAAATAGTTCCTGGAACTTACGAATATACAACTGCTGTTTCTTATGGAAACGTAGGTGAGTTTGGAGAAGGTTCTTCAACAACAGTAGATATTGCATGCGACAGGTTTCATATAATTTCTATTGACAACTCTTTCTTATACGTGGAACAAGACATTGAAATAAAACCTTCTGCCAAGTTGTCTGACAAGAAAGGTTGCAATGGAATTTTCTATGTCGGATACCAATATGCTCCAGAAGTTTTCATGGGATATAAGATATATTCTAACTCTGACCTAGTTCAAACAGTGACATGGGCAAACTATGAATGGTTCGCTTTGAGAAACTCAGTACAACCACAAGCTAGAGAACAAACAGACCAGTATGCAACTATTGAGAAAATAAGAAGACTTGACCCTAACGTTCCAGGAGTTTATGTTGACCTTTCTGGACAAACTGCAGCAGCAGTAACCAAAGTAAAATTGAAACTTAGAGTTCCTTTGTCATCTTTCCTCATCTTCAGGTTTTTAAGATACTTGCCAAACTGGGCAGGAAAAATTTCTATCGAACTTACTCCAAGCAAAAATAACTTAGTCATTGCACCAACGCAAGACCCATTCACTCTTACTGTAGCTGGAACTGGTGGAGCCAAGTTCTGTGACTTTTGCAAAGACAAAGTTGACTTAGACTTTGGTTTCTCAAACCTCAACACTGAAGTAAACTACTACTTCAATGCTGCTGGAACTGCTTGGGACCCAGTTAAGTTCACATGCGAAAAGTTTGAATGCAAGAGAATAGAAAGCAGACTTGCAGTCTATATGTTGGACCCAGATATTTCAAATGCTTTAGCTGCCAAATATATTGCAGTTCCACTTATGTTCCCTATACACCAAATATCTGTCAAAGACTTTGCAGGTGAAGTTGGAAACCAAAGTGCTGACCCAGGTGCAAGAACAGATATTGCCTTAACAACTGCAATGAAACATGCAGATACTATGTTTGTACTGTTCAGACGAACTATAAATGACTATTCTTGTTTCTACAACCCTGGTATTAAATATCATATAAACATAGATGGCAAATACTATCCAAGAGAAGAATATTCCACAGTTGAGGATATGAGGTCATACAACTTGACATTAGATGCTATGAACTTTAACAACAACTTCACAACAACCATTAACCCTGAAATGCAAAGTTCTATTATGCCATATGTGAAAGTATGGACTCATACAGGAGGTCAAAACACTCAATATACAAATGGAGACCGTTCAAACTTTTGGCTTGGCATTCCATTTGCTGACTCAGAAGACTTTATGGGTGGTATTTCAACTGTTGGTACAGTTCAAATACAATATACTGGTGACAGAGACGGTCCAGATGAATTGAAAGCAAAGAAGTTTACAAAACCAATAGCACTTTTCACGGAAGATGCTCTTTTGAAGATTCGTTCGATGAAACCTGCTGGGGATCCTCAGATTGGTATAACGACAGCTTCCATCGAGCAAATTTTGGCAGCAGGTCAGTAAGTTGTTCTTGAACTGACTTCTCTCCGTCAAATATTGACAGTACGCCAGTTTTTGATATATAATATTGTATTAAAAACTTACCTTTAGAATATCGGTCAGTTTTGAAGTTATATTTTTGTCAACGTCAAACTTTCACCATTTCAGTTATACCAACTTTCTTTGCTTTATGAAAATATTTTGGTTCAGCAAATATGCTATTCTATAACATTTCCATTGTTTGTGTAAAGAACTACTCTGTCAATGTTATTTGTATTGTTTGTGTGTGTAAACTTTGTTTTGCTTCAATTCGAAGAGATACTCAAATACGTCCATCTTTTTTATTCTTAAGTAAAATGTCATTTCCGAAAAATAGAAGCGTAAGTGTTTCAAAAGGTTTAATGGCGATGGCAGATGTGAAGTTAAATTCAACCAACTCAAAAAACAGTCAAAGTGTTGTTTGTCAATGTCAAAGACAGAGATGTTGAAGTGGGGAAACCATACGAAGACGAAGATGGTATAACATAGTTCCTGTAAAAGAACAACCAACATACCTGAAGTTAGCAGAGACTTAAGTTCTGTTGCAGATATTCGAAACCGACTACCAACAACTTAAAGATAAACTTAAAACTCAGGAGAAGAATTTGTCAAGCTTTGGGTATAATGTTAAACTTGGTCGAACACAAACCCTGTAAAAGTGAACTCATATGTCATTGCACCTCATGAAGTTTTGAAAGAACTATTGAAACTTTTGACAGAGGCAGACGATATAAACATCAAAGAAATAGAACCCGACATTGCTTGCTGTGGTGTTTCCATATAATGTCATTGACAAGATATACGTTATGAAAGGAGGTGAAACGTTGAACTTAAAATATAGTTTCCCAGACGTCATAAAATATTTGACGACCACAACATTTCATTAAAATTTAACTTGCTAAGTAAAAATGTCAAAACTTCTTGAAAGATGTTTGAAGAAAAACAATATAGACTTTATTTCATGTAAAGGACTTTTACACACTTTTGAACGATATGAAAGACCCTGTTTTGTTTGTTCGTGTAGACAAAGGAAAGTTCTATGTCTTTACAAAATATTTGAACTTCTTAGACAGAGAACTTCAAAGAAACGCCATGTGAAAGTTTAGATGAAGTTCTTCTCCACTTTCAGAAAAACTTTTTAAATATATGTAAATGGCAGAAGACATAGTGGTTTATATATTACGACTAAAAACCCTGAGTCATATAATTCTATAACAACAAACTTACAAAGTCCTCAAGGACGATATTGTAAACTGACCTTAAACACGATGACGACTAAAGCCTGTTTTGCTCTTTTGACACCAGAAGACTTTGTTGTTGTGAATGGTAAAAAATACTTCCTTTGAAGATACTTACTCAGATATACCACCAACAGGTTTTTGTTGACTTATTTAATACTTTAAGGACGGATGTAACATGTGCTGCAACTAGAGCAGGTTTCATTATGTTTGGATGTCCGACTGAGTTTAGTATAAACGATATGAGCTATAATACAAAACTTAATATCTGGTTTTTACTACCAACAGTTTCCTATAACAGGAAAAGGTGTCATACAAGGTTTCTGTTCCATTGACTTTAAGTACACCTATTTTATATATTGTTTCAAAACTTAGGTTCAAAGTGCTATTCGAATGTCGACAGAAACTACTATGACCAAAAGATACTCATGCGTATAACAACACTTTCTCTGCTGGTTTGCCTATTGTTCATTCGAATGCAGAGTTTTCAGCTTTAGTAAACTCAAACACTTTAGCAAACATAAACTTAACCTTAGTTGACGCAAACTTTGTTCCTGTAAAACTTTTATGTCCTATGTATTTGTTCAATGACGGCAGAAAGTTTCGAATTGGAAGATGCAACTGTGAAAGTATTGTACTACAAGAACAACTTCAACAACAAATAGCTCAAGAACAACAAATGCAACAAATGGAACAAATGCAACAAAACAAAGTCAAGAATAAAAAAAATATTTTTTTTTATTTTTTATAAAAAATGTACAGAATAGACGTTTCAGATTTTTATGACTTCCAAGCGTTCAGAAATATGTGTCCATTTCGAGACTATAACAAAGCAGTCGAGAATTTGAAACGTTTTAGTCATTTATGTCGACTCTTCCCCAGAATGTTATGTTATGAAAGAATGGGATGTAGTCTTTAACAAACCTAAAGCGACAATAGTTTCAGAACAAGAATGTAGACAGAAACTTAAGAAAAATAAAAGTCGTACAAGTTGGCATGAAGATGTTAGATGCTTGGATATCTTATTGTCAAAGTTAGAAGATTTTTCAGTTCGTGTATAAAGTTCTATACACCATCTCCAAACTTCTATTCTATCTTCACTGGATATAAATACGAACAAGTAGAATGGAAAGAAAATGTATATAGAAGCTTGGTTAGACCATGTCAAAGAAAATTATATGCAATGGAAACGAAAGAGTCTATGAGTATATCTTATGTTGGTTTGCAAACATCTTACAACATCCAAGTGCTAAAAATGAAACTGCTCTCATCATAAATTGGAAAACAAGGAACTGGTAAGAACACTTTCTTTACAGATATCTTATGCAAACTGTTAGAGGGCTATTCGAACCCTAATATGACAAACTTAGAAAACATCTGCGGTAAATTTAACTCTTCAATAGAGAATATGAAACTTATAGTATGTAACGAACTTCAAAGTATAGATACAACAAAGGTTTTAAACTCAGATGCTTTGAAGAGTCTTATAACAGACAAAGTTGGAGTTGTTGAAAGAAAATATAAAGACCAAAGAGTTTGTGAAAATGTTGCAAACTTCGTCATGGTTTCAAACAATGCTGTTCCGATGAAGTTAGAAAGTTCTGACAGAAGATATGTAGTTGTCAGAACGTCAGATTCTCATATGCAAGATACAGAATATTTTGACGACTTAGCAGAAACTTTAACATCTGACTTTTACAACCACTTGTTCTCATATTTCATGACATTAGATATTTCAAAGTTCAATCCAAGACAAATTCCACATACCGAAGAGAGACAAACATTGTTAGAAGCAAACAAGAGTGTATATGAACTGTTCATAGATGAAACTGACTTTGAGTGTTTAGATGAAAGGTCATTGTACGATTCGTATAAACAGTATTGTCAAGAATATGGTTATATGACAGCGTCTAAACGAACATTCTTGGCAAATGTCAAAAGTCTTTTAGACGTACAGAATGGTGTATATACAAAGAAAAATTTTTCTGAGTAAATTTTAAAAAAAATATTTTTTTTATCCGATAGAAAAGATGACAAAATTCATCTCAGTCAACAAGTACATGTCAGGACTTAAAGAAGAACTAGACCCATTCACATATTTGAATGTTTACTTCTACCATTTTGAAAAGTCTTCATTTGACAAAGTTTGGAACATCGAACCAGTTAAGTTTGCTATTGTGACTAAAAATGGTGCGAAATTTGAAGACTTAGACATAGAAGGTTTGTTAACAGTCAAAGAAAGTTTTGACAGAAGGTTTTCAAACCTTAAAGAAGGCAAAGCATACAAACTTGTTATACCTTATGAACCAAAGAAAGCAGACGACTATGAATATTATGAGTCTAAGATAGTTGAAGTTCAAGGTAAATTGGGTAAAAAGATTTTAGAGTCTAAGCCGGTGTTTGCTCCTAAAGAGGAAGAGAACATTGACATTGACCCAGAAATGTTCTAAAAATAAAATTTTATTTTTACATGTCATATCTCCCCTTCTCTGGCTCTGGTTCTTTCTTCTCTTCTTCTACTTTCTTTTCTTTCTTTTCTCTCTTCTTCTTTTCTGGTGGAGTTATGTCAAACTTCTCAGAACCATATTTTTGTAAAAGTGCTTTGTCATTTAATAGCTCTTCTATTCTGTTTTCTATTTCATCTTCAAGAACAGCGCATGTGTCTTCTTTGCATTCTAAGAAGTTTTGTTGGACTTCATCTCTCCAAGAGGCGTCATCTCTGTCAACAAGTCTGTCATTGACAAATTTTAAGACTTCTCTGCTTAATGTTTTATGGTTCTTGTCATATTCCCAGAAACAGAACTTTAGAACAAATTCCCCTTTCTTGTTTACACTATGTAAGATTTTATGGTCGACAGATGTTTTGCTGTCGAAAAGCTTGTCTCGAATATAGATAGCGAAATCGCTAGACATTTTCTAAAAGATAAAAATTTTAATTTTTCTAAAAATATGTTAGAAAAAAAGTTTGCTGACATTGACAAGAAATTTGAGAATGTTTTAAACAAGAACAAGAGGAAGTTGGAAAATGCTCAGATAAAACCCATACATGACAAGTTCCTATTTGCTCAGAATGGTATAACAGGTCTAATTGCACCACCTGGGTCGGGTAAGACTTTCACTTATCTTAAAATGGCTGCACAACAACAAGAACTAGATGAGAAGAACCCATTCTATGAGTTAGTAGTCATTTGTAGTACTTCTGGTCAATTTGACCAAACCGTCAATTCGTTCAAAGATATTATAAAAAAGTCTAAGTTAGTATGTATAAAAGACTCTGAGTTGTTGGATTGGATAAAGAAGTACCAAAGAAGAGTTTTGAAGTACAATGCTATAAATGAGTATATAAACTCGAAGTTTAAAGACCCAAATGAGGAAATGCAGAGAATATTAGAGAAGAAACACTTCAGAAACAAACAGAAAGAGATTGAGTACCTTTCGAAGAAATTGCAATCTTACGATTGGAAGACTTACCCTCACAGATGTCTTCTTATCTTAGATGACTTTGCTTCTCATCCTTTGTTAAAGAACAGAGAACAAGACATGTGTCGAATTCTTAAGAAGCTCAGACACTTTAACATTTCAGTTGTCATTTGTGTACAGACAGCCAAGAGTTTAAGTAAGGATGTAAAGAGAATACTTACTGATATCATACTTTTCCCCGGATTGTCCGAAGACGATTTCATGGAACTTATGAAAGAGTCCATGGCAGGTAAGTTTGACAGACATGAACTATGGGAGAAGTACAAAGTCATACAAGACCCTCATACTTCTTTCAGAATTCATATCTACGCAAACAAAGTTCAAATTGTAAAAAGTCAAGCGTAAAAATGTAAGTGTTTGAGTCTTAGTCTGTTGTGGTGCTGGGGCTGTCGGTTCTTCTGGCTTTGGAATGGACTCGGTTGGTGGTACGTCGGACATTCGTTTGTGTCCTGTCGGATGGAAGGACTTTTTCCTGTCGGAAAGAAAAACTTTTCCTGTCGGAAAGAAAAATTTTTCCTGTCGGAAAGAAAAATTTTTCCTGAAGGTCGGCCAAAAAGTTCTCAATTTTCGAAAATTTGAATGGTTTACGGACGGACAACTGGAAAAATTTTTCCTGTCGGAAGGAAAATTTTTTCCTGTTGGAAGGAAAATTTTTTCCTGTTGGAAGGAAAAACTTTTCCTGTTGGAAGGAAATTTTTTTCCTGTTGGAAGGAAAAACTTTTCCTGTCGGATGGAAGGACTCGGAATGCCAGAAGGATTTGACAAGACAATTTACCATCTAGAGCTACCTGAGCCATCTTTGGTGTCAAGCTTGAAAAATAAATGGTTCATTTACTCTTCCTCTTTGAAGTTGTCAAAATACTCTGTTATTTTTTCCTTCAGTAGCGGCAAATCTTCTTTGAATGTAAGTATTGTACAACCTTTCATATCATAGTGTGTTTGAGGTAACGTATCTTGAACTATCTGTTTAACATCTTCATTTGGTGTCATTGAAATCGGTAAGTTTTCGCGATAGAACCAATTTCTGTCAGATTTGTAAATCTTAGCTAAGTCGTAAAAGCTTTTGTTGTTTCTTCTGACTAAATGCAACATAACCATATCTCTGTCTTCTTCATTTTCCATCTCTTCAGTGTAAATCATATACTTATAGTTCTTTTCCTTTCCTTTTGGTACCGAACGTGGTATTCTTTTCTGTATGTTTTTGTCTTTGGATTCAATGACTTCATCTTTTGCTTGAAGTTTCTTTTCCATCTCTTCACGTTCTTGTCTATGAATTTCGTCAAGAAGTCTGTAAATATACCAAGCATAACGAGGCGAAGCCCACATTGCAACAGCATTTACAAGAAGTCTATGTACATACCAACCTCTCAAACCAGGAGCCAAATTTTTACGATTTTCATGTGTTTTATGCAAGGCCGAGAATTCTCGGTCTAGAGAAATTTCACTCAAAAGTTCTTGTGTGCTTTGGTTTTTGAACCAGTCGTCTGCGTGTTTAGTGTCTGGAGCAAAACAAGCCGTCAAAATACTTTGCATTTGGTACATGTCATCTTTGACCGAACGAATGAGACGTAACTGTTTGTTAAACTGAACCCACTCGTATTCTTCACTTATGGCTTCATGAACGATAGCAGTTGTTGTGTTCTCTGTTGTTGTCATATCTGTCTTTACATACAAAATAAAAAAAAATATTTTATAAAAACTAGCGTTATTTTCTATCTTGTATAAAAGACCAAAAATAAACGCTTTACATGTATTTTTCAGCAACTTCGTCAAATAATTTTATAGCTTTGTCGATCTCATCTACTTCAAACGTTTCTTTACCTTTCGTGGGAGCACCATACAATTTCTCAAACTTTTCAAGTAGTTCTGTTTCAGCAGCTCTCATATCGTTAACAAACGCAACCTTAACTCTATTGACTATACTGTCATATCTTTGAGTTATATTAAATGTTCTTCCTATCTTATATCTCTTTGTATTGAAGTCCTTCGGTTTCTGAACGATGTAAAGTAAGCCTTCACTGCAACGTTCCGTATCGAATGAACCATATGTTATGAAATTATATCCAACAACTGGGTCAATCCAGAACAAAACTACTGGTATAAGACTTTTGTCGATGAGATATGCTCTTGTTCCATAGAATCTTACCGATATCATCAGCTCAGGATTTTTTGTCAAAATTTTCTGAGTTGAAGCATTTCTAACCCAGTCGTGGGATGTTTTCTTTTCAGATAGTGTTAGAATGTCTGACAAAGAATATTTTTTGTATTTCTTTGAGTATCTTACGTTTAAATCACCCATTCTAACCACTTTGGTCTCATTGTCTATCTTTCTAACTGTTTCAAACTCAGTGCTTGTCATTTCCTGTTCTTACATACAAAATAAAAAAATAAAAAAAAATAAAAACTAACGCTATTTTTTTATCTTGTATAAAAGATATGATTTCAGGGATTTTTTGACGAAGTGCAAAAGTTCTCTTCGTCAAAAAAATACAGTTATATCATGAAATTTGGTCATTTTTTCACTGTTTTCATGAGTTTTAGGCGACCCCGGGAAAAGTCGGGGTCGCAATTTTTTACGATTTTCATGAGTTTTAGGCGACCCCGGTTTTTTCCCTACTCGCATTTTTTTACGATTTTCATGAGTTTTAGGCGACCAGGGTTTTTCTCCCACTCGCAATTTTTCACGATTTTCATGAGTTTTTTTTACGATTTTCGAATGGAATCTCGTTCCTCGGTTTTCCGCGGGACGCAATTTTTCACGATTTTCATAGAGTTTTTTTACGATTTTCGTACGGAATCTCGTTCCTCGGTTTTTCGAGGGACGAAAACATATGAGGAAATTCATGAAATTTGGTCATTTTTTCACGATTTTCGTACGGAATCTCTACCCCGGGAAAAGTCGGGGTAGCAAACATATGAGGAAATTCATGAAATTTGGTCATTTTACTCAGCAAAAATATATTTTAGGTGGAACCAGGTCACTCGGTCACTCGGTCACTCGGTCAACTAACATCTTTTTGAAAACGGTGACAACATGACATTTTGACAACAACACAGGAAATAGATTTCATCGTATATGTTTTGTCAAACATGAGCGTAAATCAGACAAAAATGAGTTTTGGTTGAAAAAACAGGTGGAGCCACTTTTGGCTCGACCTCAAAACAAGCATTTTGTGAAGAATATACCACCTGCCGGAATTCCGGCGGTTGCTTTTTATACAAAACATTGACGAAGAAGTCTCAACAAAACAAGCATTTCGTGAAGAATATACCACCTGCCGGAATTCCGGCGGGTGCTTTTTATACAAAACATTTACGAAGAAGTCTCAACAAAACAAGCATTTCGTGAAGAATATACCACCTGCCGGAATTCCGGCGGTTGCTTTTTATACAAAACATTGACGAAGAAGTCTCAACAAAACAAGCATTTCGTGAAGAATATACCACCTGCCGGAATTCCGGCGGTTGCTTTTTATACAAAACATTGACGAAGAAGTCTCAACAAAACAAGCATTTCGTGAAGAATATACCACCTGCCGGAATTCCGGCGGGTGCTTTTTATACAAAACATTGACGAAGAAGTCTCAACAAAACAAGCATTTTGTGAAGAATATACCAACCCGCGGAATTCCGGCGGTTGCTTTTTTATACAAAACATTTACGAAGAAATCTATCTCCTGTGTTGTTGTCAAAATGTCATGTTGTCACACTTTTTCAGAGAAGTTCGTTTAACCGAGTGACCGAGTGACCTGGTGACGTAGTGACACCTAAAAACCATCTAACCTAAAATATATTTTTGCCGAATTCAATAAAAAAAATGGTTCATTTACTCACAATATTTTTGTACAAAACGACCCCAAACTTTTAACCTCTCTTCTGCAGCTTCTAATGAAACTTTAGCGAGTTCATATTCTCTAAATTCTCTCTTTAAATCTTCTTGTTCCCATTGGTCTAGTTCGTATGGAGAATCTCTATAACCAGAACATATCTCACGTTCATGTTCTATTTGTTTTTCGCACTTTTTTCTAACTTCTTCTTCGAACAAAGGTTTTGCATTCTCTACTGTATCTTCAAGTTCTTCTTCATCTAATTTCTCATGAACTTTCTTGTCGATGGAGTCCAGAATTTTTCCAACTGCTATGCAATATTTTGGAGAAGCCCACATTGCTATATAGTTTACAAGTCTTGGGTCTACATACGTTCCTCTAACCTGTTTGATTTCATCGGGAATTCCTGCATGAACTGTGTATAAAAAGCAACCCGCGGAATTCCGCGGGTTGGTATATTCTTCACAAAATGCCTTAAAATACTCTTCCCAGGACTTATTTTCCAACAACCTTCTAAAGTCTTTCCTAAACTGCTGACACATATTTGTTGCATTTATATAACCATCCTTGTCTCTACGTAAGACTTCAATACCGTTGTAAGTGCCTTTTGTGAATGTTTCGCCATTAGATTTGTTCGTGAACGTTTTTGCTTCGACTGTCATTTCAGTTCTTACAATAAAAATAAAAAATATTTTTTGGTGGGACGTCGGACATTCGTTTGTGGCTTAACCGTCGGACATTCGTTTGTGGCTTAACCGTCGGACCACAACGATAAAAATCTCATTTTAACTCACTTTTTTTCTATCTTAAGGAAATTCATGAAAATTCAAGAGGTGAATTTTGTATAAAAAGCAACCGCCGGAATTCCGGCGGTTGGTATATTCTTCACAAAATGCTTGTTTTGAGATCTCACCACTTTTGGCTCAACCTCTTTTTTCAACCAAAACTCATTTTTCAATACTTTTTCAGCACTTTTCCGTAGTTGTATATGAAAGACAATTCGAGATAAAAGTCATAGTACAATGGAATAATATGCTGCACACCGTTTGTTGTGAACCAAACTTGAAAGTCAGAGAAACTGTTACTAGGTGGTTCGTAGAATTTAGAAGCAAAGTCATAAAAGTCCTTACCGATACACAGAAAACTGTTGTTGCTTGAACTGAAACTTGCATGACACATGACATTTTGAGGGTCAAACACGTTTCTATAAACTGTCAAATCTGCTGGTGGGAGTATAAATTTAAATGGACCATCTGGTGGCAATGGTTCGTTCTGGTTTAGTAACCGAAGAAATTGCGCCCAAGAACGTTTGTCTACTCCCCAATATAAAAACTCTGTATCTCTTGGAGGGTTAATTTCAATCTTTTGAAATGAAACGGTGGAGTTCATCTTGTCGTATTCTAGTTTTAGATAGTATGTTCCATTTAGTAAAGAGTGGTATTTTTCTTGAAATTCCCAGTAGTATTTGTTTATTTGAGTTTGAAAGTCATTTAGAGTTTTTTCAAGACTTTCGTCTGAACGAATTGTAAAGATTTTCATTTCGTCAAATTTTTCTATTAGACCATCAGAACCTTTATACTGACCATGAAAATATACTGCGAACATGAATGCATTAGTTCTATTTGAAAACAAAACTCTTCTAAATCCTATTGCCTTTGCATCTGAAGGACTTTGAAGCCAACGAATTGGATAGTCAAACCTGTAAGATCGAGATGAAATTTCTTCATCTGAAATATTTCTACCAGCGTTTGTAAAGATATAGTCTAACGGTTTTGTATCTGCTACTTTTGTTCTTTGTTTTTCAACCTGAAGCATTTTATATATGTAAAAATACACTGTTTTAAAAACGTTTTAAAATGGTATGCCATATAGCTTCTTGAATTTGTTAAGAAGTATTTGAACGCGTTTTCCATCTGTATCTCTAGTGTTTACATAAGCATAGCCTGCCTTAGTAAAACATACTTGTAATTTCCTATAGTTTACGCCGGTATAAAAGTAGAAAGAGTCTTGTTCTTCGCTATAGTAGTAAAACTCAAACGTATGCTTGCCATAGTCTGTAATTTCAATTGTTTCATCTTCTAGTTCGTCGACAAATTCGAATACAATATCTCCAATTTTGCTTTTGTTCTTATTGTTTTCAGAACGAGTGACCCAACGTAAGTTTTCAAGTCTATTGTCGTTTCTTATACGGTTTATATGGTCTACAAAAGGTAAATTGTTAGGGTTCGGTATAAAATGAGTTGCAATGACAACATGTTTAAGATAGTTTTTTCCACTCATATTCATAGTAGTATATCCGTTATTTCCCTCCCATTCGCTTAAAACTCTTTTTGTCTCTTTTTTTCTGACTTCAAATGACTCACAACAGTGAATTTCATATTTCTCATCTAACAAACAAGTTTCCCAACGGTCTTCTCCAACAAACTCAGCGTACATTTCAAATAAAATAAAAAAAATATTTTTTTGAAAAAATGTTTTATTTCATGCAATGTTTTTTACTTCATGCAATGTTTTATTTCATGCAATGTTTTACTTCATGCAATTTTTTATTTCATGCAATGTTTTATTTCTGTGCCGTCTTCAAGTATGGCCCAGTACTTACGCTTGGAGAGGACATGAACTTCGGTGAAAATTTTGTCCAATTTGAATTGACCCATCTTTTCACCGACCATTCCCATTTCAATGAGTTTGTTGTATCCTTCTTCGTTCGTCATGAGTGCATCGATGTTCTCATAGTATACCACAATTTTCGATTTGACATCGGAGAAGAACTCATTGTAGTTGTCAAGGACTGCCTTTGCGAACTGAGGGTAAGACCAATGTTCGACAATAGGTTTTAATGTGGTTACTAAGCCATTTTGACCTTCGGTGAACTCGTATTTCAAAACAAAAGGAGAAAACCTTTCAACAAAGTTGTCGACCTTCTCATAGTGTTTACTCTTCATCTTTTGAGGTTTCTTAATGGAATATCCCCATGTCGAATTCATAAGCAATTTGAGTGTCATTGCAAGTTTGGGGTTTGAAGCTTTCCTAATATCATACATTTGTTGTATGACTTTTCCAACTGTATAGTTCCTTCCCGGGAACTCACCATCTTCGTTTGGAATTCCAGTCGGAATATATTGGACAAACCTCATGTACGCAGCGTTAAGGTCGACATAGTATATTTTTTCATATGAGTCGAACTTGTCGCATCCAATGGGTCCAGTTCGTGGAAATTCAAGTGAGTCTCTTATCTTTTGAGAAAGATCTCCTGTTATCTCATAAACATCGTCAAAGCAACCTGTTTCATATAAAACCTTCTGACCTAACTCAGAAGCTCTCCAATACAATTTGACGTCGATTGGATGCCTCAATGGAAGTTTGTTTATAGCATCTTGAAGTTCTTGCAACCTCATTGGAAGTTCTTCTGGTTCAGGTTGGTATCCGAACAATCCAACTCCTTTTGGAGCTGTGTACTTCTTTTGTGCTATAACTTTGTCTGGAACAACTTTTGGTCTTACCAACAATGAAAAGTTTGTTTCGTCTTTTGGTACAAAAGTTTCTGTCAGCTTGTCATCTGGAATTGGTTCCAACAAGCCTTTCTCGAAAAGAATGTTAACAGCTCTGACAATGTTGCACTTACCTTTTCCGAACAATGGGTTTGTAAGACTTTCGTTCAACATGAAGTGGTTGTGGACAAGTACAATCTTCAACCATGGCAATTTGAAGTCAACAACATAGTCGTCGTGTGAAGAACCTTTAGCTGTAGGTATGTTGACTCGAATATTCACATTTGCCAACGGTGCAATCTTTGTCAATTGACTTCTGAGAATGTACCTTGTTTTCACACATGACTCAAGATACTTCATCTTCTCATCTGTAACAAGACCAGAGTTCCTGAGACATGTAAGAATACAAGGTTCATTGACAATTTTTTCAATTGAATTGTAAATTCCATACCTTGTCAGGTTAATGTCAGATTTATTTCTGAACGGGAAGTATCCAGCATGTTGTCTGACTGCTTGAGGGTTAGGTTGTAACCATTCGAACTTCACGCTTGCAATTCCTTCAATTGCATTCAAAATATCTGAGTCGGAGTCAAACATTTGTTCTCTCTTTGTAGTCTTGAAAGCGTCAAGAAGTTGTGCGGCTGTTGTGACATTGCCATGTGCATAGTAAATATGACCATCCAAATCTTTTACGGTTAGTCTGAGATTGTATCCTTTCTTATTTCCGTCTTGAATTGCAGCAAGTACACCCATGAAGCCTTCTTTGTTCTTTCCTTCGTCAAAATTTACTGTAAAGGTTCGACCAGATGTAATTTGACTTCTAACTTCACGATACTTTTCATATGCATATCTTGTTCTTTCCATGGGAGCATGTGCATCTTCACCCTTCCCTTTTTTCCGTCTCAAGGGATGCAATTGTTCGTCATGTTTCCAGTAGAATCTGGCAAAGCCGTCGTGTCCTTCAACTTGAGGTTCACTAACATCGAAAGGCATGTCCATAAGACGCTCTTCTTCTAACCTCTCTAATCTGTTTGGATAATTTGCGCGTGCTGTTTCTAGGTCCATTTCGTAGCGAAGACCAGACAATTTGTCATAGACTTTTATGGGTCTTCCCTTCCTATATTTAAACTTCTTTGAAACTCTCCAACCATATCTTTCTAACTCTGCTTTTATTCTAGCAGACCTTCTGTCCATTCTATATGGGGGCATTTTTATAAAAATAAAAAAATGTTTTTTCTTTACTTTACATAACCACCGGCTACCATAAGCCTTTGACGCCAACCCATACCAGCTAATGAAGGTTGACTTGGTTTAGTCTCCAGACTAAACTTTGGTTTTGGTTTATCTTCAGTTTTTGGCTTCCCTTCTTCTATTGGTTTTTCGTCACTTTTCGGTTCATTTGACTTTACCTCACTTGCAGGTTCAGTTGTGTCGTCAACATCTTCATAAATGTCATATGCCATTTGTTTTTGTTTTCCTTTCAACTTTTTGTGTTTGTTGTAAAGTTTAGAATATTTCGACTCTAAGTCAATGAGATGTTCTATAATGAACTGTTGGTCAGTGAAGTAAACTTTTCCATCTGTTGTCTCGAAAGCTCCTTCAGACTTCAATATTTTATTTGTGAGAGTCTGTTTCTTTTTTGAGATACTAGCCGTTCCATTTTTATGAAAAGTGACTTTGTAGTTAGAGTTTGTATTTCCAGACCTAGCACTTTCTATTATTGAATTTTTCTCTTCATCTGTAAGTTCTTTGACAGGTTTTGACAATGGTTCTGAACTTTTTGTTTGTGGTGTCAAATCTACCGTTTCAACTTCTTCGGTCATTTCATCTCAGTAAAAAATTTTAGTTTGGTTTGTTTTCAACTGGTTGTTTAGGTTTTTTAAGTCGGTCTAAAACTTCCTGAGGTATAGGAAGAACTTGACAAACACGTGGTTGTGTAACTGCTGGAAGCCGACAAATCCATCTTGAGCCCATTTGTCTCAATGCTGTATTGTTCATTTCATCTCAGTAAAAAATTTTACATTCCCCACGTTTGAGGCGGTTGAGGTTGGTTGTTGTTTACCCACTGTTGTGCATGGTTATATCCTCTGTTAAAGAATCTTTCACCTTGGTCCATATAGTGCCCTGCTTGGTTATAGTAGTCATTTGCTTTGTTATAGTAGTTTCCTGCTTGTCTTCCTACATTGTCCATCCATCCTTGAACTTTTCCTCTTGTTTCAGGATTTGGAATAAGATTTGCTGCATCTCGTGCTACCTCCCAACCTTTCTGTACAGTTTGTATAATAGGTTGTGCTTTCTCTTTCAGTATACCTAATGTACTCAAAATCTTCCTTCCAATTCCAAATGCACCTCTGGCTAGTGTTCCCACTGGGGCAAAAATCTAGATGCGACTCCTGCTAATGCGCCAAATAAACCCATTTCTTATGGGTTAAAAATGACGAATTCAAACAAGGACCCGTATGTTTCTAAAGCGACAAAGAAAGCACTCATGGTAAAAATCTTTAGTTCAACACCAAATGCTTGGTTTATGGATATCTTGGAAAACATTCCGAGGTATAGAGAAGATGGACCACCATACTGGCTAATATTTGTCGGTCAAAACACAAGATACTGTGAAGCCATACCATTACAGTCCAAAAATATTTTAGATGTGAAAACTGCTTTGACAATATTCGTTGACAAATACCATCCAACAAAACTGACATCTGACTATGAAAGTTCTTTTCAAATCAGACGATATTAAAAACTATCTGCGTTCAAAAAATGTAAACCAATATTTCATTGTCGACCAAAACCATTCTGCTCTTGGTGTCATTGACAGTTGTATAAAAATCTTAAGAGACTTAAACCAACCACAAGGTGGTGAAGCAAATGAAATGTCATATGACGACAAATATAGACATTTCTCCATGGCAAAGATGAGACAAGTTTTAAATATTTACAATAGCCGTAAACAAAAAGGTTTGGGAAACCATTCCCCCGAAGAAATGAAAAACAACCCTGACTTAGAGAAAGACTATATATTTAACAACTTAGTCAAAAGAGACAAACAAGAAAGAATGCCAGGCTTCAAACTTAAGAAAGGTGACAAAGTAAAAATAGAAATACCTAAACGCGACCCATATGAAAATACTATTGACTATGACAACAATGGGAACTCGACAGGTACTCACGTTCGTGTTCGTAAAAATAGAAGAAAGTATACAAGAGAATATTATGAAGTTTTAGGCAAACATGGCAAAATGTACAGACTGCAAGCAGAAGATAAAACTACTATTGTCAGACCTCGTTTCAAACTTGTTAAGGTTCAAGGTGGTATACTTTCAAAGACAGTTCCTAACAAATATAAGACAACTCCTGACGAATATGCTAAAGAAGTTGAAAATGACGACTAAGCATTTCTATACCATGCGTAAACTGTCATGTAAGGTGGCATGTAGTCTTTACTTTGTCCCGTTGTTTGCGTATACCCTGAAACGCGATGTGTATGGTTTCCTTCTCCCTGTGTGTTACCCCAGAAACAATTTATAGCAAACTGAACGTTGTCTTTAACATCATATCCTTTACCTTTTTTCATTGCTGACCAATCCCAAAATCTATGCTTATGCCAACCTGCTTGAGATGTACTTAAATCTATGTAGTGACTGTGTGCAGGTAAGTTTTCACCTGAAATCGTTTTACTTCCACCTGTTTCCTTTGAAGAGTTTGCACAATACAAAAACCTGTCGACTATTTGAGTCCAAGTTCCGAGACCAAGTACTACTTCTGGTCTGGTAGAGTTCATTGACGTGTAAATAGAACCTATAGGATATAGTGTTTGAAGTATTTCAATCTTTAATGTTTGAAGCTCTGTTTTGTCAGCTTTTTTATCATATAAATCTTGAGCAGTGAATTTAACATTGTTTTC
Organism: Trichomonas vaginalis G3; assembly: GCF_026262505.1. Taxonomy (NCBI): domain Eukaryota; phylum Parabasalia; order Trichomonadida; family Trichomonadidae; genus Trichomonas; species Trichomonas vaginalis. Next base: position 6,359,970 of record NC_067204.1, on the reverse strand, counting down.
ATCCTCCATGACATAGACATTTCTACATCTAATGTATCTCATCGTTGTTATGTCTTCTTCCGATGTTAAACCTTGTGGAAAGTTAGGAGGTTTCCAATCTAATACATCCCCACCAGCTCCTTCAACCGTTCCTTCAATATTTTCTATACCAACAGTTGCGAAGAAATCGTGTGTATGGTTCTTATCTGCTTTCTTTTCAAGGCTAACGTTTAAGTCTGTGATTTCAGAAGATGTATGTGTATGTCCAACGTCACTTTTACTGTTTAAGGTTTCTTGTAAGTTTGTAATATTTGCAATGGTATGTGTATGAGTCTTTTTAGAATATTCGTTTTCAGCTCTTGTCACTTCACTTGACATTTTATTGTCAACATATGTTTTGTCTGCTAGTTCAGGATGAGTATGTTCTTTTGTTGCATATGTTGCATCTGCTCTGTCATGTTCTTCTTGAACTTTTTCAATGACATACTCTTTGTCAGCTTTGTTGTCAACATCTGCTTTCAAAAGAAGTTCATCTATAGGTTTCTCGTTTAAAGTTCTTTTTGTTGGATTTATACAAACAGTATGGTTCTTACTGTCTTGAAACAGAAACTCGTCTGTCAATGGGTTTAATGTCAGTTTTAAGTTTCCTTCTTTCAATGACTCAGATATCTTAGAATAGTTTGAAAAGTTTGTTGTGTTCTTATTTAGAGCTTGTACAATGAGTTGTCGGTTGTGTTGTATTTCTCTCATAGACGCTGTTTCTTTCGACATTTTTATTCTAGATAAAATATGCTTCCAATAGAAAAAGAAACTTCTAGAGTTGCTACAACTAAACCATTAGATGAACTTTTTACGAATGTCGGTCAAAAGTTTGAGACAGAGACCGTAAAGCATGAAGGCTATCGTTTTGACTACCCCTTAAGATGGCTAAGAGACCCATCCGTCACAAAAGCTATTGGCTTTCGTAGAATGAAGTTCATTTCAGAAGCCATACATGGTTTCCCATTTACGGTCGGTTTTGAAATTCGATACTATAACAAAGAAAAACGTACGTATGAGAAATTTGAACAGGGAAAACTTTTACAAGTTAGTTTGCTTGTAAACTTAGAAACAACTCTTCAAGCTTTTCAAGAAAAAATAAACGATATCTATCTCGAATATGCAAAACAGTACAACATTGACGAAGGAGAGTACCATCTCGATATTTTATATGACAGGAAAAATGCAACTGTTAAAATCAATAGAATAGAAGACCTTGGAGAAGACGTTTATATTTCTACAAAATATAACAACTTGGCATGGTATAGATTTTTGAGGATGTTAAATCAGCCTGCAGCATATCCAGTACACCCGGACTTTTATGAAGTCGAAAACCCTAATGGAACATATGAAAATGTTTTCGACTCAGATGCTATTATAGTTCATGCTTCATTTTCTGGTGCACAAAACTCTTTTTTATGCTTGGCAAATGACTTTTACGAAAAACCTACAAAGCTATATGAACCACCGAGTGGAAGTATTTCAGACTTTCAAGTATGGTTTACAACAGATGGAAGAAAGAGAATAGTTCCATTATACCATGCGTTTTACTTAGAACTTAGTCTCATATACAACTACTATCGAACGGTAAAAATATAATTTTAATACGGTTGAGGTGTTGGATTTGGTTGCCAACTAGACTGTGGTGCAGGTTCAGGCTGTTGTATAACAGGAGCTTGTTCTTCTGGTTCAGGGTCTTTAGGTATAATACCAACGAACTGACCTACTCTTTTGCCAATATTTTTGACTCCGTTCCAAATTCCTCTTCCTACGGTTTTTATTCCATTCCATATACCTCTTCCAACTCTTCTGAAGAAGTTTCCAATACTACTGAAGAAACCCATTTTACTATATGTAAAAATCTAATGTCCGCCTAGTCTCTTACGTTTCCTTCTGAGTTCCATAGCATTTTTTAACTGGAGCTCATACATTCTATTTCTCCTCTGGTAGAAAACATATTCTGGGTCAACTCCTGTGTTCGCGTCATCTGCATAGAGTTGTTTATATCCCACTTCAGGGTTTGTATAAAACTCTTTCCATCTCATATTTGCATACCATGGTGGTAAGCCTAACGCAGCGTCATTTGACATGGCAGTTTGCATTTGTACATCTGTTGGCACTTGACCATAGTTTGCCATTGCAGTTTGTATTCTAACTTCATTTGGAATATTCTCTGGGTTTGGTTGTCCAGGTTGCTGTGCATTCGCTAAGTTCTGTGCGTCCATTTAATATTAGATAAAAATATCTCTTACGAGTACATATGCTGAACATTTGCTGGTATTGGTTCATCTTCATATTCTCTATATCTTTCTGCCACGTCAAATAAGTAAATGACACAATGGAAAAAACCTAAAACAAGTAGTCCTATTTCAAACCACATTTACTTACCAATAAAATTTCTTTGTTATGACACTTTTTCCGGTTTATAGGACCTCTCTCATATTCTATCTTATCGTATCTAAAATCATAGTCATGTATGTCCTCTAACCATCTCATGACACTTTCCAAACCACTTTTATCGGATGTAAAGTAAAAGCATGGATGGTTATGTAAAACGTCTAAAGTTTCTAAAGAGTCTCTCAAAGTCCAGTCTACTTGGTATTGAAAATCGTATGTGTTATAGAACGGTGGGTCTACTATAAAGAAAACATTTTCCTTGTTTTTATATTTTTCATACAACTCTGTCCAATGACATCTCACAAACTCTATACCCTCAGTATATTTTTCTATGTCCTCTTTGAAAACCTTTGTATAGTTAAGATATAAAACTTTTGACATAAGTGTTTCAATGTCATGAACTCTTATAGAACCACTATATAATAGTCTAGCAGATATACTATCCCAGTCAATATATTCTGCTTTTTTCAAAACCTCTCTCACAATATCTTTCTTATCTAATGGTATACTTTCCATCTTACCTATAGGTATCTTTTCTTTCAACTCACTCAATATTTTGTTTGTGTCTGGTATATGTTTGAGACGGTTCATATAGTTGTCGAAGTCATTGCATATAATCTTTGAGTCTGGGAATACGGTATGGCACAAATGGGATATATAGAAACTTCCACCGAACAAATCTACAAATGTTAGACCATTCGGTAGTTTCTTAAGTTCTCTCAATAGAATATCTTTACATCTACTCTTATTTCCAAAGAAGGGTAACGGTGGTTTTGTAAAATTCATTTTATATATAATAAAAATGTTTTTTCCCTGAAAAGTGACAGAAAAGTGACTGGGGCTAGAGGGCACGAAGTGCCTGGAAGCCCCACTACCTTTTTTTTTTTAATATAATCGTATTTTCAAAAATTTGTGGAATAATCAAATTTGTTATTTCAAATTGAAGTTATAGCATTTATATTGTAAGAAATATAGATACACATCATGTAAGCTTAAATTATTCTTTATTGAAGTCTGTTGCTCAAATTTTAAATTGAATTTTATATTATTGTGGTAAAAAATCAATTCAATTATCGATACGCAAAAAATAATTTTATTTTCTAATGTGGAATCGATTGTTATGATCATACTAAAAAAACTAGCTTTCTCAATATGGTTTACACCTTTTTAGATATGGTTTTTTATGTATTCTAGCTGCTTGATAGTTAATTCATATAAAAATGATCGAGCATATATTATATGCTATTGAAGTACAATGTAATGGACTAGCATTTAAATCACTAAGTCTCAACTTGATGAAATATTCAAGATTATTTGAGATTCTAAATATCCATTTTCTTCAAAGAATTATAATTGTCATAATATAAGGAACCTATTTATGTTATTATTTATATATGTTGTCATATAATAGCTAATATCTCATTATTAAATCTATTTCAATTTTTTTGAACTAATCATACCTCCCAGATCGCACACATATGGGGACAATATCTTTCCTACTTTTAGCCCTAAAGATTTAAGGTTTACACCTTTTTGCCCGGTTTACACCTTTTTCTCCTGACTATATTTTGTTTTAAATTAACTGCGAAAGCGATAGCAAATTATGTAAGAAATATATACATCTTTAGTATACAAGAATAAAACAAAAAATAACAAAACAAAAAACATTTTTTTTGAAATAAATTTCATTTTCTGGTAACTTTGATATTTGAAGAAGCTCTTGATGATTTCACAGATCGTGGGCTTTCGCATATAGCAGAATCGAATGTGTTTCTTCCAGAAAATTGCATTCCTAGTCCACTTATTCCCTTCGATTTCGTTGCGTAAGAAGTTGGAGCTCTTCCAAGAGTTTTCACCGCATCTACATATGAAAGTGCGCCTGCAACTTGGGACATTTCTCGACCACACGTCATGCAGTGGACAACTCCAACAGCCGTCTCTGGGAGATCTTGCACAGAAATGCTTGCCAAGGCAGCGTTGACATCATCAATTGAAGCTGTTTTAGAGATTTCTTCCTTTAATTGGCCGACTTCTGCAACGAGTTCTTTCATGGCACTGGCGAGTTTCTGATACATATTATCAATAGTATCCCTTGTAACTACTCCACCTCCATTCTCCACAGAGTTCTGATTGTTTAAAATTCCTTCTCTGAGGCCAATTAAAATTGCTTGAAGAGATGGAATTAATTCGTAAATATATTCAATGGGTTCTGATAAATTAGTGAATGTATGAAGTGGAGGAAGTTCAGGATCATTATTAATATGGTATACTGTTGATGGAGATGGTCTCATAGCTGAAAAGTCAACTTCATAAGGATATGAAATTTCATGAGGAAGAAGAGTTGTATTATTGATCACAGTATTTTGTGGCCCGTTTTGAGACTCTCCATTTTCATTATTTGAAGCTCCATCGAAGTCACGAGCAGAATATTCTGAAGAATTTCCAGTTGGAAGAGAGTTAAACAATTGATCAAACTTGTTATTGACTGTAGAAATTGTATTCTTGATGGAATCAATAGGGGTATTCTCTTTAACTTGCTTTCCACGAAGATTTTGTGGCTGATTTAATTGTGCAAATTGATTTATGATTTGCTGGACCGTATTATCTGTTGTATGAGTATCACGTTGTGCAGCTTGCAGTTTAGATTCTACAATTTCGAGTCTTTTGGCGATATCTTCAAGATTTCCAAAGCCTTGCCTTTCGCCAGTTGTAGGAAGTGCGCCCTCCGCTGATAATTCCATTTTGACATTCTCTATCGTCTCTTTCTGTATATTTTTAAGTAATTGCTCAATTTCCGTTATTTTATTTTCGAAATTATTATTAAGTTTTTCGTGTTTCTCGCTCATCTGTTGCTCTTCGTTATTGAGTTTGGCGAGACCTTGCTCAGAGTTATTCTTGTATTGTAAAAAATCAAAATTATCTGTCTTTGAAATGATTATTTTGTTCATTTCTTCGAATTTCTGGTCATGTTCTTTCAACTTCTGGTTAATACTGTCAAACGCCTGTTGCAAAAGAGAGTAGTCCAGGTTGACTTGAATAAAAGGTGCAAAGTTACTCATTTTTTTTTTGGAGAATTTTTTTATAATCCTCCTTACATTATTAATATACAAACCAATAAGTCAAAATGATTTTCATTTTGGCAAAGGATTTCCTTAATTTATTGTTGTAATGAACATTATTGATTGTTACCGGGAGGATTTATATCGATATAAGATACATGTACCATATAGAAAACAATTTTATAGATACATTTTTTGATTTATAGCAAAATTTCAAATAATTTCATTAAATTCTTAAGAGTGTATAAAAGAATAGTAAAAAAACGTAATTAAAAATCAAAATATCTTTAATTTAAATGGTGTTACTGTACATCTTTTTCTTCTAACCAAGCCTGAGAAAGTGAACGCTGGAGAATAGCTGAGCGAAGTTCAAGCTGCTTGATATCCTCCTTTAATTTAGCTAAGGCAGTCTTAATATTCATGAGTGGTGAGTTATCAGAAACTTCTTTCTGTTTCTCGTCGAGATTTTGCTTCGTGTTATTAAGCTTATCGATAACATCATTCAAAGCTGTCTTAAGATTGTTGACTGTAGTAACGCGTTCATGATATTTCTTTTCGACAGTTTCAAGCTGCTTTGCACGCTCTGCATAATCAACTACGCTTGTCTGGAAACGATTGTTAAGCATCTTTTCACGGTTTTCGATAGCATCAATAGCTTGTGTGACATCAGCGCCAACCTTTGTAAGGATTGGGCTAAGCTGAGTCATAATATCAGTAATCGTCTTTTGATGTGTATTCATTTGAGAGAAGTGAGTTCTCCAATCACTCTTCTCTGCTGGAATACGGATCTGTAAGCGTGGTGCAACGCGTTCTGCTTCAGCTTTTAATTCTAACGAATCGATAACCTTCGATTGGGGGTCATTTCCATAGTCTGTAATAATAGCATCGTTTTCTTTGTCTTCATCCTCTTGGACGTCTACGACATCATCAACGATATCGTCTTCATCGTCCTCGCCACGGACTTCGACTTCATCGTCTTTTCCGCCGAGGCCGCTAACAACTCTGAATGATGATGGGCTGAAACCCTTTTTCTTGAGGGACATTCTGCATAAAGCATCAAGAATGAGGCAGCAATGAGAGCCGTGGCCAGAAATAAGCTTGGCCGGCTGGAAAGAAACTTTGATACCAAGGCCGTTAAGATTATTGAAAATGTTGTCTGTAACAGTTGCTGGTTGATCGTAATCTGATGGTGTTTCGATTTGGCTGCCGTTAAAAGTTTGCATCATCCAAACACAAAGTCCAGCAAAGTAATCAAACTGTTCTTTGGGACTTTTCTGTTGGACAGCAAAATAAATCGGTGTTAAATAAGGAAGTTTTCTTTTGATGGGATCAAAATCTGTCTCGTAGTTTAGGTATTGTAAGTTGTCGTAAATTTGGCGCATAAGCACAAACTCATCGCCTCCTTTGTGACCTTCCTTTGGCATTTATTTTTATTAATTTTTTTTTTCACAAAAGAAAACGTACAAAATAACAAATTTATTATTGAAGTTCTTTCTTTAGATACATATAACCTTTGGATTGCACGCGCTAGTGTTCTAAAATTACAAGGTATTTTCAATAAAGTTGTTAAATTCGTTGATGTAGTAGTATATGATGCGGGTTTTGTGACTTTTTTTGTAAACGTAAGAATTCATACATTTTTGAGCGATTTTGTATCATTTTTTTTTTACATATGAAGTAAAAAATGTATGATTTTTACGGTTTTTATTCTTACGTTTTTGAATAAATCAAGATTTAAAAATTTTCAGAATCGTAAGAAATTTTCACTAAACCCATACATAATAAAATAAAAAAAATAAAAAAAATAAAAAAATAAACTTTAAAAATTCATGTCTTACATTTTTGAATAATTTATTTTTTATTTTGTATGAAATGAGCGTCAAAACTAACGACGTTAAAAAATTGGGATTCACAAACGAGGAAATAAAGGATATATTAGAGGAGGCGAGTTATGAAGTTAATAAATATTATTTAAGAAATTGTCAAAAATTTGCGAGTTTTAAATGATTTGATTATGATGGAAAAATGAATAAAGATGATGTTTTAAATTTCTTATATCCTACATCTGAAAAAGAAAAACCTAAAGAACCTGATGTTTTCCCTGAATATTATGAAGAACGAATTAAAGATGATGAATATGATGAAATTGAAAGACTGAAAAAAATAAGAGATGAAATAGATGAAAAATTAAGGAATTAAGAGAAGTTGAAAAATATAATGAAAATGAAGTAGAGGGTTTAATGAATATCCCAGCTTCAGAATCAGAAGTTCAGAAATCTCATGAAGAAAGATATAAAAATTATGTCTCAGAATCAACACAAAATTTATTAGATGGTGAAATAGACGAAACACTTTCAGAAGAAGGCACAAAATTTATTCATAAACATAAGTTACAATTTATTGATAATGAAGAATACCCTGTATTTACTTTCACCTCCTCCTTGATTCTGAAAATTCAAAAAAGCACTGAAAAATGTGACATATGCAACAAATACGATTAAGAAAGAAGACCATGATATTTACACAAATTATTATTTAAATAAATGCACAGGTGTTGATAAAGTTTTTGATTTATTAGATAAAATATCAAAAGAAACAATTGGTACATATAAAATTTTATGCGATTGTGGTTTCATTATTGAAGATACCAATAATGTTTCATATGAAAGAACAGCACCGAAGGAAGATGAAGTTGAAAGGTCTATACCATTCGTTATTAAGAACATAAAAGATATGAAAACTTATAAACATTATATTTATTCATTTATTTCAGAAAAAATGGAAGCAACCCATAAAACATCATCTCATCATTTTATAGCTATTCATACATTCCTTTTCAAAGTTGTGAAATTAAATAAGACAGGAATTAGATTTAATGTATCAGGGTACGCATTCTTGAGTAAATTAAAATGTATTCGTCACGTCGCGGATGATAAAAATTTATGTGTTCTTAATTCATTTTATGGGCTTTAAAAAATAAACTTTATTTTTATTTATTTTTTTAATTTTTATTCTTACATAAATGAACAAAAATGGAACAGCTAAAATGAATGATAATCAAATTAGAGCAGAAGGTAGAAGGTTATTTAAACGCTTCTATAACATTCCTGATGGTGTTAATCCTAAAACTCGTAGAAGCTATTTAAATGAAGCAATAGATGCATATGAAGGGTTTGACATTTCATCAGAAAGTGAGAGGTTAGCAAGAATGTTAAACGTTAATATTGATTTTTATTATTGTGACCCTCAACCAGAAGACGTAGACATTAACAAGGTAGACTTTCCATTAGTGGAATCAATAATGATAGATCCAGAATTTGAAACAGTAAATATTTTATTAACACAGAGTCCATGTGGAAAACTTCACGCTGACAGAATAACAGACGTTGAAGCACTCACCGGCTATAAAGTTTGTCCATATTGCAAAGAAGAAGTATATTCTATCCGTGATGATCCAGAAAGGAAAAACCAAAGAAGATTTTTAAAACATTGTGAGAAATGTAAAGAAAATAATGGAAGATTAATTCAAGACGTTCAATTGCAAAACACACAACAACCATATGCACCACATATCACGAAACAGAAGATATATCAATGGCTATTAGCACATAATTTGCAGGAATATTATAAACCAACAAGATATTATATTACTTTTGACTTCGAAACATTAGAGACTAAAGAAGAACTTCAACTTTCTGAATGTGCAACTTTGAACGCTTACTTAAAACCATTTATGGTATCATCAACTGTCAAAATAAAGCCGCAAACGGACTCTTTGAGTCCTGAAGGTCTTTCAGACCGAAGCGGCGAGGTCGTAGACCGTGATAAAACATTTACGAGGAATTTTTGCTTAACTTCGAGTGATTCGTTCATCTCTGATTGGATTGAGTTTTTATTTTCAACCTGTTCATTAGTTGCTAAATCAAATATTGAACAATATGAAGAATTATTGAAGCCGCAAACGACATTAAATGAGAAACAGAAGGAAGCATTTAAAGAACTTCTAGATGAGGAATTCAATAAAGTGAATATCATAGGTTTTAATTCGGGAAAGTTTGATTTAAATTTAATTCTTCGTGATTTAAACACTGCAAAATGGAAAATAAAATCAATGCTGGGTTCTTCTTCACAATTTAAGCAAGTCATTGTAAAGAAAACAAACATTCCATATGAATTGAGATTTATTGACATCAGAAATTATATAGCGGGTGGAACATTGGACCAATTCACTCAAGATTTCGGAAACAATAAAACACGTGTTAAATCCTTTTTCCCTTATCAATTTATCACATGGGAGAATTACGAAGAAGAATTATATAAAGTGGAACCATTCACGAAAGATTCATTTTATTCAGCATTAACCCAAGAAACTATATCAGATAGTGATTATCAAATATATCTCAATGATGCTAAAAATTTTAAGAATAGATTAGAATATTTTATTCATTATTGCAATAAAGATGTTGAAATTATGATTGACCCAATCGATAAAATTATTGAAGAAACATTTGTTTATAAAATTGATATGCTTCATAATCTTTCTTTATCATCGAATGCTTCAATGATTCGTTACGCTTTAGCATATAAAGACTTTAATCCTAATGAAAAATATCCTGAGGAAGAGATAGAATCAAGTTTTGAATTAACGAAAAAGTATTGGAAATATAAAATTGAAGCATATAAGAAACAAGATGAAAAAGCAGAAAGGGATACTAAAAATAATGTTTCAATGGATGATTTTCAATACTATCACGATTTAATCCTTTCATCTAAATGTAAAATGTGTGGTAAAGCGTTTACATATGCTAATAAACCAACATTAGATAGAATAGATAATGAAAAACCACATACTAAAGAAAATTGTCAGTTAATGTGTTGTTATTGCAATGTTGTGAAATCAAACAAAGATGAAGATGATCAACGTTTAAGAATCAATTTAAGAAATTACGCATTAAAAAATAATTTACCAATGACTTTAGATTCAGTTGAAGCTTATCACATCCTCCGTAATGGAATTACTGGTGGGTTATCAAATGTTCAACATAGAGTAAATCTTAAAGGAATCACGCACATTAATAAACTTTCATATAATCCAGAAACTAAAACTGTATCAAATGAGGACACCACCAACATCATGACTCATTTCGTTGGTGTTGACTTTAATTCATTATATCCTTCATCATTTTCATCTAATCCTCATGATTTCATTCAATATACTGACCATAAAATGTATATGCCGGGAAGATTGAATGGAGTTATCATTTGTGATACAGCAACAAAGAAAGCAAAAGCACTGGGAATTATTAGAAAGAAAAATACTTTATTCGTGGCTGAAGTAAAGGGTCACATTGATGAAAAATACATTAATGATTACATAAACTTTTTACCGATAATAAGAAACTTAGATATTATCACAGATGAAAAAACAATTGGTAGTTTTATGTATAATTACATGAAATCAAACAATCTACCAGTTGACCAGAAACAGAGAAAATTAACTCAGTTAGCATCAACACACAACCAATATCAACCATTTTCTTCTTATTATCTATGGTATCTAATAGATAGATTTAATTTTATCATTGATGACATTCAATCAATTTTAACATTTACTAAAAACACTTGTTTTAATGAATTTGCGAACGAATTTATGAACGAAAGACAAAAGGCTGAATTAGAAGGAAATAAAGGAAAAAGTTTATTTTGCAAGATTTCGCTTAATGGATCATATGGTTACGATGCAATGAATACACAAAATTATGCAAAGACTAAAATAATGAATACACAGAAGGCACGCGTTGCATGTATGTCAAATAAGTTTAAAAACATAAGAGAAATAGGAGAGGATACGTATCAAGTGATGCTCAAAGATAGATTTTATAGATGTGATACATGTTTACAAGAGGCATTTTTTACTTTAGATAACGCAAAATACTGGTATTTGGTTTTCATTTATGATTTTATGTATAAATGCTTGGATGTTAATCGTTTTCATTTCATTGAAGGTGATACTGATTCATCTTATTGGGCAATCGCTGGCGATCCAAATCTTCCTAACACTCAAGCATTTCAGGTGATTGTTACCGATAAAAAATTTTATGATAAAAACATTTTCAAATTCGCACCATTTGATTTCTTCTGTTTTGATGAGAAATTTAAACCTAAATTAAATAATAAAGTTGAAGAAAAAGCACATGAGAAAAAATTATTGGGTTTAGCAATTGAGAAACAAGGTGATAACATGGTTGCTTTATGTCCTAAATGTTATACTTCATTCAACGGAGTGATAGGTGAAGACTCCTTCAAAAAGATTGCACAAAAAATGAAAGGTGTTAGTTTAAGGCAAAATAAACAATTAACACCTAAAAATTATTTGGATATAATAAATGATAAAGTTATTTTCGATGGTCAGAATATTAATTTACAACTTAAAAACGGGTCAATGACTCGCTTAACAATCGGTAAGACTGCATTAACAGGAGCACACACTAAGGCTGTATGTTGTGAAAATGGATGTTGTATGCCATTTATTTAATACATTTATTTTATTTTTAATAAAATGCCACAGAAGAGACAAAAGGAACCGTTAATGATGTGATTCAATATGTAAATGATGGTTTTGATACTATGATTCAAAGAGGTGGGCACCCTTAAAACATTTATTTTATTTTTATATAAATGGATAACACAGATTTAAAAATTTTAATTGATGATTTAGTATTTAATCAAAATTTTCTTGATTATTATGATTTAAAAGCATATCTCCAAAAACATAATAAAAATATAACGGGTGATGATATGGATTATTATTATTCGTATTATAAAAATGAAATTTTGAAATATCATGATAAAATAATTTCTAAAATTAAAGACAAAATTAAAAATAATGAATATACAAAGGGAAAAACTAAATCACAACTTAAACAGTTGAAAGATTTCAAAAATAAAGTATTAACAAAAAAAGATATTGATGAATTATATAATTTATATAATCCCGAGCCACAAAAGGTACAAAACGCCCAGGTCCTTCAGACCATAAATGATGCACAAGCTTTAATTTATGATTCATTAGTTAAACCATATTCAGCCCGACTTTTAAATGAAGATCAACTTTTGGAAATCATCCTTCAACATAAACTCGAAGCGGGAAAGTATATCAAACCTTTATATACAGCATATTTAAAACAAATGAACAGAATACATCCAGAATTAATGAAAGTGGGTGTCAAATCCAAAACTTCATCATCCAAAATCAAAGCAGATAAAATTAAACCACTTACAACACCAAAACCTCCATCGACAGTACCTCCAACGACAGTACCTCCAACGACAGTACCTCCTCCTTCAGTTAATCCTTCATCATTCACTTTATTATATCCATTTCAAACATTAAAGAAGCAAAAAGATTTTAAAAAGGATTTCAAGATATTAAATAAACCAATTGACCCGAAAATTCAACCGTTAAAGAAAAAATTCAGTCGCCCTTCATTTGCACCATATCCATATTCATACGAAATCGATCATCTGGAATATTCAAAAGGAAACATTACTTATTTATTCATCATTAACATTAACACTAGATATTTATATTGCATTCCAGTGAAAGGGAAAACAGAACAGGAAACAAGAAGAGCTATTCAATACTTACTAGATCATGAAAGAGTAGATAATATAAGGAGTGATGGTGATAAAGGATTTCAGGCAGCTATGGCTCATTATTTCCCACAAATTAATTTTTACTTCTCATCTTCTTCATATACGTTTCATAATAAAATAGTTGATGCGGTAATGAGAACTCTTAGAGATGTGTTAGGGGTTAACGGTCAGATATACTGGGATGGAAATCATGACTCCATCATACAACAGCTAGTATATTATTACAATAATACATGGCATAGAACTATAAACATGAAACCAGTGGAAATGAAAAATGATATTTCAAAAGAATGGGAATATATTAGAAAGCAAATGGAAAGGTTGAATGATGTTAAACGTGAACAAATTAATTCGGGGCTCATGAATTTTAAACAAGGGGATAAAGTTTTGATTCATCTCGATTATGGAAAAACTGATAAATTAATGACAAAAAGAAGACGAAGATTTGACACAATAGCTGAATTTGTTAGATATATTAACGGTAATGCATTAGTTGAAGTTGGCGATAAATTAATAGAAATTCCGATTTATTTTATTACTCCATTATATTTAAATAATATTTAATTTTTTTATTTCGTAAGAAATGAGTGACAACAAAGCAGCCAAGAGTCCAGACGATGAATATAAAAAGAAACTAAACAGAATTAAATCAAAAATATGTTATTACAAAAAGAAGCCACAATGTGGTGGGGCTGAAAACGATAAAGAAATAATCGAAAAATTAGAAACTTACCGTTCAATCCTTAAACTGAGTGAAGCAAAAATAAAAGAATTTAATAGAATAAATAAATTGATTGGAAGAGATGAATTTAATAAAGATGAATTTTTAAACTCAATCCAAATTTAATTTTTATTCCTCTTCGACAACATCTCTCTTTCCATCATTACTGCATAACCACATTTTCTCAATTTTAGTGGTTTGTTATTTTTAACATGTTCTTGCATCATTTTTATCATTTCCTCCCTTGTTATGATTCGTGGTAAATTTTGAGCTTGTGGGGTATTCATTTATGATAAAAATAAAAATTTGTTATCACTTATTTTATCGTTAAGTGACTCAAAGAGTCCGGAGACAAAGTCTCATGGTTTTTAGGTTCTTCAAAAATAATTAATTATTGAATAACCCATGTTGTTGTCAAAATGTCATGTTGTCACATTTTTTCAGAGAAGTTGAATTACCTGGTAGCACATGGTAACATGGTAGCACCTTTAGTTCTTCAAAAATAATTAATTATTGAATAACCCATGTTGTTGTCAAAATGTCATGTTGTCACATTTTTTCAGAGAAGTTGAATTACCTGGTAGCACATGGTAACATGGTAGCACCTTTAGTTCTTCAAAAATAAATAATTATTGAATAACTGGGAAATAAATTTACGTCAAATATGCAATTTATAAAATCTTATGTCGACAGGCTACGTAGCACAGTGGTCTAAGGTGGTGTTATGGAGGGGTCAAGGTCTGTGGTTCGAACCGCGACAGCGCCGTATTTTCTTATTTTCTTTATTTGTCTTGTTTGTCGTGAATAAAAAGTATCATAAAAGTGCTCTATCTTCCACGGGAATAAATAAAAAATTTACTTTATTTCTTCTTTATTTCTTCTTTATTTCTTTGTTCCCGTGGAAGAAGGGTTTTGCTGTTTTTTCTCAGCCGAAATCAATGATTTTTTCATTTTTGGAATCCTTAGCGAATGAGGAATCTTTTCTCTCGTGGAAGCTTTGACCTAAAATATAATTTAGGTGAAGAGACCCAAAGGGTCAGAGCCGCAAAGCGGCTAGGTGAGATATCACCTGTTTTTTCACCTGTTTTTATGGTAGTAGTGAAATAAAATTTTGTTATCAGTTATTTTATCATCATTTTATTAAGTTCATCTTTAGTTAATAATTTGAATGGATTCGCTAATGTTCCACCTTGAGTCACAACACTTGCCCCGGCTAATTGTGAAGAACCTGGGATAAGTACTCCATGAAATGATTTCATTGGTAACATTAATTTAGAAATAGTTGGCTTAATTAATTTGGTCATTTATGATAAAAATAAAATTGCATAATTTAAATTTTTTTCTTTCTCATTTTCTCATTTTCTCATTTTTCATTCTGTTTTGGTTTCAGCAACTTTTCAAGTTGTTGTCTTGTCAGTAACTTTAATTTTAACTTTGGATCAAATATTGGGTTTCCATCTTTATCTCTTCCAATAACACCATATGGTAGAATCTTCATTTATACTAAAATAAAAATTTAAATTATGTCGTTTGCTCTTTTGGAGCTCCTAAAGTTTGTTTCACAAACATTGAGCGTTCATTGAACTCTATACCATGCGAATACAGTCATAAATGGTGGCATGTAATCTTTACTTTGTCCCGTTGTTTGTGTATATCCTGAAACGAAATGTGTATGGTTTCCTTCTCCCTGAGTGTCATCCCAGTAACAATTTATAGCAAATTTAACATCATCTTTAACATCATATCCTTTACCTTTTGTCATTCCTGACCAATCCCAATATCTATGCTTATGCCAACCTGCTTGAGATGTGCTTAAATCTATGTAGTGACTGTGTGCAGGTAAATTTTCACCTGAAATCGTTTTACTTCCACCTGTTTCCTTTGAAGAGTTTGCACAGTATAAGAATTTGTCTACAATCTGCTGCCATGTACCAAAACCTAAAACACTTGCGGGATTTGTTGAGTTCATTGACGTATAAATAGAGCCTATAGGATATAATGTTTGAAGTATTTCTGTCTTTAATGTTTGAAGCTCTGTTTTGTCTGCTTTCTTGTCATATAAATCTTGAGCAGTGAATTTAATATTATATTCATCCTTCATGACATAAACATCTTTACATCTAATGTTTCTCATCGTCGTTATGTCGTCATCCGATGTTAAACCTTGTGGAAAGTTAGGAGGTTTACAATATAATACATCCCCACCAGTTACGTCAACCGTTCCTTCAATACTTTCTATAGCAACAGTAGTGAAGGATTGATGTGTATGAGTCTTATTTGCTTTCTTCTCTAACTCATCGTTAACATAAGTTTTATCTGCTTTAAGGTCTAAACATTCTGAAACCCATCCTGTATCAGCTTTAGTTTTTAAAATCTTTGATGTCCTTTCATGATACCATTCAACCCTTTCTTTAATTTCATTATCTTTTTCATTAACATATTCCTTATCTGCCTTCTTCATTAATTCACTAGCCATAAGTCCCTTATCTACCTTCTCCTCTAACTCACTAACCACATATTCCTTATCTGCTTTCTTCATTAATTCACTTACCACATATTCCTTATCTGCTTTCTTCATTAACTCACTAGCCACATATTCCTTATCTGCTTTCTTCATTAATTCACTAGTCACATATTCCTTATCCGCTTTCTTCATTATGTCATTTAGGAAACCTTTTATGAATTCCTCATTTAAATTAAATCTTCCAATCTTCAAAACTTTAGGAAATGCATTTAATGCGTAATATCTTTGTTCTTCTGGTGGAATTGATGTTATATCATCCGTTATACCTTTAATTTTTGAATTCATAAATAAAATTTCTTTTATATTTGATATCACTGCACCACCTTTGCAAACGAATTCGAAATGGTCATTTTTCAATACTATCTCCAAATCTCCATATTTCAACCTTTGCGTTTGTTCTGCCGTCTTTGAATTATATGCATATATGGCGTATGTAATGGTCTGTGTCTTAAGTTGCTGTGGTTGCTGTTGTTTAATCATTTATTATGATTTAAAAATAAATATTTAATCTGTTATCTCATCAGCTATTTTTTCTATTTGAAATTGCCATAATATTTCATTCATAAATTCTAAATCACAATCAAATAGGTCACTTATTCTAAATTTAATATTTGATAAATCTTTTGAATGAAGAATAAATGAATTCCCGGATAATTGAAACGGATATGATAAAGAAAATGTGTTTAAGTTGATGGATAAAATGTTTTGTATTGATGGGTAAGAGTTAGGGTCTAATGTTTGATGTGAAAATCTCATTGGGGTATTAACTTTATCACATTTGATTAAAATGAAATTGGAACCAGTGTCAGAATACAAAACATCCCCAACATCTTTTTCAAAATTTAATATCCCCAACAATGAACGAAGATGAGGAGTACAAAATTTAATTTTCAGCGGAAATTTAATAAGGTTATTTATTTCATCAAGTTCAAAAAGTTTATCGGGTTTTGATTTAAAATTTTCTTCATACCATACGATAAATGATTCATTTAAATAACTTAAAATCGTGTTAATATCCCATTTCGCTATCACATTATTTATATACATATCATACGTTTTTTCAAGGTCATCTTTAATAAATGATATATAATCTGAAGGGTCTAAAAGAATGGGATTAAATTTACCACTCACAGAAACGAGAGTAACATTATAAATTCCGCTAACTGTTAAATTTAATTCACAGTTATTATTCGAAATAATATTGATAATTGACATTTTTATTACGATTAAAAATATGGTAAAGCGTTATTTTCCAGTGATAAATAAAACTAGAATAAGATTACCTCAAGAATTCATAAATTCAACGAATAAGAAATTCATTCATGTTATAAATTTTAGTGTTTTCAGAAAATATGAGTCAATGTCATATTCATCATCGGGTTATATTTCACTTCATTCAAATTTAGTTCAATCAAACCCATATAATGACCATTTCATAAGATTTTCAGATGGTATTAAAAATGCAATTGATAGATTAAAATATGAACAGATTGACAATATCGAATTTTTGGAATTTTGGTTTAAATATCCCGATGGAAAAAAGATTGAAGTTAAAGATAAAGCTGATACTATAACAAAAACAATTACAATGACCGATCCAGATAGTGGGGAACAAAAAGAAATAAAACAAACGATAGAAACTGGTGAAAGGTCAATTATTATTGATTATGATTCAAAGGATTATTATTCAATAATGTTAATGCTTGAATATTAAATAGCCTTAACAAAGAATTTTTCAAGTGATATTTTATATTCATCAACTATTTTATTATAAATGTTATTATAAGTTAAATGAAGTTCAGTTGTTGTTCCATTCTTTGATATCTTAATTGTGCTAATATCCTTTATAGGATTTATTTTTGCAACTGTTCCACAGCATGAAACCTCATCATCTATGAAAAATTGAATCTTAACGTCTGAATCTTGAACATCACAAAGAATGGCGATAATGTGAATTAATGATTCATAAGGTAAAATAATTAAACCGGATTGGTCAATTAAATTTATTATTGAATCATAATTATCGGTTATTATATCACGGTAAATTTTCATTAATTCAGAATTAATGTCTACTTTATATGGCGCATTGCGACTGGAATCGTAGATTCCTGGGTTCTCGATGTTTGATGAAAGAGGTGGGGGGTATGTTGGATAAGTGGGAATTTCAACGGGTTCTTTACCGGGTTCAGATAAAATGATTGGGTCTCCATTCTCATGGTTTTCTTCATTCTCCTCATTCTTCGGTAAGTCACGAGTTAATAAATTTGGTTGAGTTGCTGACCTTGTTAATTCAGGGCTAACATTAACTTTAACATTTTGAATAATTCGTGATTTATCATCATTTACGTTATAACCAACCGTAATCTCTGCTTTTGCGTTAGTGTTCTTTTGACTTGTGAAACGTCTTCTCATTTATAATTGAATAAAAAAGAAAAATATATATTTAAAGTTTTATTTAGTTGTTACGGTAATATCCCAAGGTTCATCATTGTTTGCTTATACTTTCTTTGTAACTGCACCAATAATGTTATTGATATTGCTTTGAGTTTCTTCCAGTCTTATTTCATCATTTACAATATCTTTAATCATTTCATTACATGCATTCTTAAAACCATCTGATTTTTCTAATTTACGTCTATCACTTTCTTTAATTAAATCAAAGTTATAACCTTGTTGAGAATAAAGTGGTTTCTTTATCAATTCCTTGAACGCTTCTGCAAGTGAAGATGAAGAAATTCTTGCCACTTGAATTGGTTTAAATTCTGCTTTCATTGCTTCTTTCTGTTCATTGAACACTGGATCGAATAAAGCAACTTTAAAGAATTTCTTAGCTGGAATTTCAGGTCTCAAATTTGCATATTGACCATCAAACTGATTAACATATCGTGGTAATCCATCCGGTCCCTCTTCAATAGCATTTAATTCTTCATTGAAATAAGAATATGGATTATAACGGTATGAATTAATTGGACCATTTTCACCTTCTCCAATGTATTGTTTAACAGCTTTTCCATTTTCATCAAATTGCATAGGATAACGTTCATTATATGCTTTACGTTTAGGATAATCAGTTATAGTTAATTTGTAACCATTTATGACTTTAATATTTCCTTGACCATCAGTAACGAAAACTTCATTTATACCATCAGGTTTTCCATTTGGACCCGTAATGTCTGCTTCGTGTGCTTCCCAATTTGGACCTTGACGTTTGGCATATGCTTGAGCTTCTGGTAATGTTAAAACGTTTCTCATTTGTTTAACATCTTTTTTGAAGACCAGCAACAATATGAACTAATTCTTTCATTCCATCAGGAACTTTCATAGTTCTATTATATGCACCCTTTTTGTTTGTCCCTTGTTTTAATGGAACCTGTAGAAGATTTGCTATTTCTGTCATGTTTAATTATAAATAAAAAATAAAAATTAATTATAAAAAGTTATTCGAATTTAATGGAACCTTTATTTAAATCAACTATTATTTTTCCATGTTCACCTAATTGTTGATATTGTGTGTAAAGTTCATTAATGCTCATTGGTAAATTCACTTGATAAAGCATAACGTTCAACTGTTGACGACTAAAACCACTGAAAATGAAAAGTGTTGATAGATTTGATTTAATGTTTGTGCTTAATGCTTTGAAGTATTGAACAGCCATGAAGAATGAACACTGAATGTGTCGACATTGAGTTAATAACTGATTAAAATATGATTTCTCATTTGTTATTAGTTTTGATTTCACCGCATCATCTAGAAAAATGAGTGAATGCAAAAATTCTCTATCAAAATTTGAAATAGAAAGTGTTTCAAATAATTCATCCCGTTGTTTATCAATAATTTTATCCTCTAATCCTTGCTTCTTGATTGTATTATATAATTCTTTATACATTAAAAAGTTTTTTAAATAATCTTCTGCTTCTTCTTGTGATAAATAAATAATTGGAATTTTGATTAAATGCTTTAAAGATTCAAATGTATCATCTGAAGGTGAACCTGAACGGTTGATATAAATTAACACATGTGAATAGGGGAAGTGTTAGCAATAATGATAATTTGTTTTAATATCGTTAATTTTACCTTTATTTTGTTTACCAATTGCTGCAGTGATTGAATTTAAGTAACATTCAGAATATGGAATTTTCATTAATTTTTCCTTAGATAGAGCATTTCTATTATCACTCAATGCTTCATTAATCATATCATCTACGTATGTATTATATACTCCTGCTAATTCTTCATAAGGGGTGGATGAGTTTAAATCCATTTAATCAAAAATAAATTTATAATTTTAAACATTTCTATTCATCAATATTTCATCATATGAACTTCTATACTGCGGTGGTGTACCTGTTGGATGATATTTCAAACCTTCATCCGGTGTCCATGTCCAATATGTAGTCCTAGTAAACCAAACCTGAGGAGGATTTGTCACCTTTGAACAGTAAGTGTCATTTACACCCTGAATGATTGGATAAGCTTTCACTTGTACTGTAACTTGTGAGT
Organism: Trichomonas vaginalis G3; assembly: GCF_026262505.1. Taxonomy (NCBI): domain Eukaryota; phylum Parabasalia; order Trichomonadida; family Trichomonadidae; genus Trichomonas; species Trichomonas vaginalis. The sequence continues at coordinate 6,339,094 of NC_067204.1, read as the reverse complement.
TGAAAGTTTCTAATCCATCAAAGAATATACCCGCTCCATCACGTTGAACTGGAATAGTGCATAAGAATGAAGTTTGGTCTTTCCATGTTCTAGCTAATGGTGTGCCATCATCATCATTCAGTGGTCTAGTTAATGAGTCCTCGTATTCTTCTGTGCATTCATTCACTCCATCTAAATCAGAAGCTTGAAGCATACGTGTAAAGAATATGTCGCCCACTGTTGTCATCGCTTGATCGGGGAAGTTTCTGGAATCTATAGTGACCTGAAGACCTCGAAGCATTGGATTTTCTAAAACCGTTCTTTGCATTGCATTCTTCGGAAATGTTAACACAACATCTGTAACATTATGAAGAGCGTATGAGAAATCTGAACTGATACCTTCAGGAGTGATGCAACCTCCATTTAGTGAACGAACGTCAATATGTTGAGCTGGAATCATGAATGGATCTTCCTTACTGAATAAACGTGGTATTGCTTTAACTGATTCTTCAATTAAACCGTATCCTGGTGTAATGCATTTATCCTCTAAAACTTCCATCTTTGTGCATGAAATAATAACGTCATCAACAGTTGCGTCAGCAGATGTAGCGGCTAAGCTTGTAATTAATTTGGCAGGAAGTCCGATTTGTTGGAATTTGCGATCATATTTATAAACATGATTCATAATCTTTTCATAATTTTCATCAGTTATCTTTTCATAAACGTAATTTTGTAAATCAGCAACTCTTAACGGGTCAACCTGACAAAATACTAAAGTATCCCTGAAAACATAATATTTAAGAATGATTTCACCAAATGATTTAGGATAATCATCGAACGCCTGAAATGCTAACAAATCATTTACCGGAATAATCATATCAAAAGTGATATCAACTTCTTCATTTGCATTCTTGAAAACTTCTGAAGGGTCAATATATTTACCACATACTGAGTTATCATATTTTTGAACATTATTATATAACGAATGAACAAACTTTTTAACTTTCCTTTCTGATTTTGGTTTATATGTTGCAAATGCGAAAGATTCACGGGCGCAATCCATTTGAAGATAACCGGCATCACCTCTTTCAGTTTCTACTTCTAATTGTTTAAAGCTTTGATTTGATGATTTATAACCAACGAATAAACGCATGCATTTAAAAGCGGCATCACATGTGAAAGCTTTATTTGAAACTAGAGTTGCTTTAACTTTGCGTTTAATATATGTGTCACCTAATTGGTTCACATCATGAGCCGGATTTGTAATTCTTAAATGAGTTTGTTTATCATCAAAATATGGAGCATCAGAGTCATAGCATGAACTTTCAAGTTCTCTATAATATCTTCTTCCATCATTCTTTGCGAATATTTCATTTATCTTTTCGAATGAATGAAACACATTTCCATTAATCGGTTTGGTGTTTGGCACTAAATAGTTAGTCGTCATTTATTAATAAATAAAAAATCAAAATTAAAAGATGAAAATGAATTTTTAATTTTAATGAAATAATCAACTATGGCTGCAGGATTCTTTAAGAAACTGTGGGATAAAGTAAAAAGAGGAGCGCATAAAGTTTGGGAAACAATGAAGAAAGGAGCAAATTGGATATTTAAGAATAAAGAAGCAATTAGTGACGTTGCTGAATCAATAACACCAAAAGCTGCCCCAATAAGAGAAATTTTAAATAAAGGAGAAAAAGTTTATCAAAGACTACAACCGATACTAAGATAAAAATAATATTTATTTATTTTTCCACTATTTACCTCCTATTTTATTAAGTATTCCTTCAGCAATTCCACCAACTGCGTTACCTACTTGTGCTCCCATCGCCGGATTACCTGCTTTAGTACCTAATACGCCACCTATGATAGTTCCTGCCGTTTTCGCTACTGGTGCCAAAAAGTTTGCAATGGGTTTTATTACTTTCTGATGAACCCATCTTGCTGCTTTCTTAATTCCATCCCATAATTTTTTAAAGAATCCTGCAGCCATTTCTGATTTAATATTAATTAAAAAATATATTTCATCACTTATATTCTAATTTTTATTTAATGATAAATGAAACCAATTTTAAGAATAAATGAAACAGAGGAGGAAGAAATAAATGAAAGTGAAAATGTTCAACAAAAAATAAACGTTGTTAAACCAATTACTGAAATAAAAATTTTTTCATCTGTTGAAGAATTTAATGACTATTATGCTAATAATAAAAAATTATTTGAAGAATTGACAACATGTAAATTGAATAAAATGTTTAAAGTTGAGGACAGAGTCCAAGACCCGGAGGGTCATGGATTCAAAATTTCAAAAATAAAAGGTGTTGTTAGTTTAAAATCTATTCCTCAATCAAGAATCACCTCATTAATGAAAATAGATGATTTAACAAAAAGAATAGAAATTATTGAAGAAAGAATGAATCAAATAATTGATTTCATAAATCATGACTCGTTGAGCCCGGGTCCTTAAAGTCCAGGACTTAAAGTCCAAGGCACAAAGTGCCCAGGGCTAAAGCCCATCACTGAGTTCAAGGTTATATTCATCAAATATTTCATTATTAAATGCAACTTCTGCTAGTTTATTTATTTTTTCAATACGATCATTTGAAAGTCTATCGTTTAATTTTTTCTGAAGTTTTTCATTTTCTAGTTCTGAAACTTTATTTGGATGATATGTAAATTCATGAAATTCTTTGGCCTCGGTTTTGATCATTAATTTACAAAGAACTTTTGTGGTTGGAATTCGTTTGAACCATTTATTAGTTATATTCGTTATATATTCAATATCTGGAATTAATTCCCAAATTTTGCATTTTCAATTAATTTATTATCAAATGCAAAAGCAATGGGTTTAATATTATGTTTACCTTTATAATATAAACTTTCTACATAATCATCGAAATAAACATCTACTTGTTTAACATTTTCAAGAATTGGTGAAAGAGCATCCATTAATTGATTGACGGTTACGAATCTTGATCCACTCATTTTCTTACGAATTAAAAAAATAAATTATTCAAAAATGTCAGAAGAAAATATTTAAATAAATTATTTAAATTTTTTTACTCTATTCAAGAATTTTATTTTTGATATAACTCATTGAATTCAAAATTAATTTTACAACAGCTTTGTGGATCAATTAGTAAATCAATCAAATAATGTTCAAAATCAGATATTATTCTTTTTCCATACATTTTATATTAAATAAAAAAATCTAACTTTATTTTTTCGGAGTTTTGTGACGAAGTGCGAATCTTCACTTCGTCAAAAATATATTCTTTTTATTAATGGTAATATAGGAATTGTAGGAATAAAAACTTTTTATAAATTATTCATAAATTTTTAAAATCTGCTATTCGGAAGTATGTTCAAAAATCATTCAAAAATGTATGAATTCTTACGATTACAAAAAAAGTCACAAAACCCGCATCATATACTACTTGATGTTCATTTCTGAGATTAGGCTTTTTGGAAACTTTCTAAACTATCCCACCCTGAAATTTAAGCTTATGATTTACTTGAACATTGATAATTCAAACTATTGATTCTAATCTTCTCGTATATTCTTCACTTTTCACTTTTCCTCATAAAATGTATTCGGAATTTCTTAAGTAAATGTACTTGATCATAATTATGATATCATGATGGCAGAAATTCACGCAACGCTTAATCATTTTCATGATTTCATAGAATTAGTTGTTTTGAATTGAGATATTAAAGAACATCAGTGAAGCAGAATGTTGTCTTAATCTAAGATCTCATTCTTCAAGAATCTAAAATCAATTTGTAATTTCCATTGTTATAACAACAAATGAATGAGCAGATCCAAAAATATCATTTTTGGATGCAAATAACTTAAAAATGCATAATTTTTGAAATAAAAATTGGAAAATAAAGGAATGCATCTTAAAAAATAAGATTTTTTAGAACTACACAGTGACTCAATTATTAACATTGCAAAAGAATATGTAAAATCTTGTGGAGGTAAAATCCGTTGATATTCAAAGAAACAGATGTCAACACAGCAAAGGATCAAATCAATTGCAAATCCTCGACTTTTCCCACCTTCTTTAGAATCATCGGCTCGTTCACCACGTAAAAAGGCACTTGATCCAATGGTTCGCAGAATGTTCATAAAAAATCAGATGTCAAATGAGCCAAAAACTCCTGAAGCGTTAGAATTTCTTACACCAGAGTACTTAGATCAACAGAGGAGAGCGTTAAAGCTTGAAATCTCAAATATTCAGAAAGAATTATTACCGTTAAAACAACAATATGAAAAACTCAAACTTGCAGAAGAACCCCCTTCACCTGTAGGTTCTCCAACTCAACAAAACAACTCACCAAGATCTCCTCGCAGCAATGCAGGAGATTATTCACTTGAATCTCCACGTTTTAATGAAAATAAGCATATAGATTTTGCTCAAATGGTTAAACAAAGCCAAATTGAATACGAAGAAGCATGCTCTCAAATTGCTCAGCTTCGAAGAATTTATTGTGAAGCAAATAAACTTCGTCTTGAAGACCAAATTCAAGAATATCAAGATGAAATTGAAGACCTTCGCAAATCTCTTAACGATTCAACGTACAAACTCAATAATGTTGTTTCTCAACTTGATCAAATTACATCATCTGAAGAAACATCAAGGATCATTGAACAACAAGATAAAATTGCAGAACTGAGAGATGAATACAATCGCCTTTTAGATATAGAAGACGAATATATCAAGAAAAATGATGATATGCTTGATGAACAGCCACAATACATTACTCTTGCAAACAAAGCCGAGCAACTTAAGAAAAAGCTATCAACTATTAAATACAACTTATCAACAAAGAAGGTTGAGCTTGGCAAAAAGAGAAAAATGTATGATCAAAGAATCAAAGATTTACAAGAAGCAGTTAATGAAGCAAAGAGAAAACAAAAGCAGAAGAAGGTAAAGAAGATTTTCTTGTACGGAGTTACTGCAGAATACGAAGAACCAAGGACAAATCATCAACCAACTCCACCTCCTCCAAAACAAGTCAAGAACCATCCTGAAGAAGAGGAAATCGTGGAATACGAATATTATTATTCTGATGATGAAGAAAAAGAAAAATGAAATATTAATTTGGCGATTTTCTAAAATGTTTGTTATACTTATTACTAATTAGATTTTTTAATTTACACTAATCTACTCTATGTCGGTTGTAATTTATAAATAATCATATTTTATTTTGAATTTCATTTCAAATTAGTTTTGAATACTGGAAATCGTATTTACGCATTTTGATAGCGTAAGTGATGCAATTACTAACTATTTTATGCCATTTAGAGATGAACAAAGGAAATTCAAAATATTCATTGAATTTCCAATGATATATTACTATTCACATATATTATAACCCACTATTACTTTATTTGTCTTTGAATGCGCCTTGAAAATAGGAATAAGGGTTTAAATTTGCATTTTCGAGTAAAGTGGGTCATTTTAAAGAACAATTTAAAATACATCCTGCTATAGTATAGATCTTTTTCTATGCTCTAACCACAAGATCCTAAATCACATCATTAATTGTATCGCTTCAAAATTGTATTGAAAAATTACGATAATAATTCAATAATCTCAGAAAACTTAATTATGTAACGTACACTATGTTTTGATATCATCGATACCGAAAAGAGCAGATAACTCACATAAATTTATAATAAAAATTATAAAATCTTTGACAGAAATTAATAATGTTTGTTCCAATTCCTTCTAAAATCGATGCCAAAAAGGGCTATAGATATTTGAATCCTCCACATTTCAGATCTGAGTTAGATAAATGCCTTCAATGCTCTGAAAAACCATGTAACCAAGAATGCCCATGCAAAGTTGACCCATCAGAGTTTATTAATGCTGCCATGGGAGGTGAACCATCCGATATGGACTACGCTGCACTTTGTATCTACTCGAAACAGCCACTTGGATCTGTTTGTGGTGTTGTTTGTCCAGTTACACATTGTATGTCTCGTTGCTCACGCTCTAAACTTGATGCATCCATTAACATTCCAGCACTACAAGCAGAAATTATTAGACGCGCATGCAAGGAAGGCCGCTTCAGAGAATTGATCAAGAAAAACGATCCTACAGGCAAAAAAATTGCAATTGTTGGTGGTGGACCTTCAGGACTTTCTGCAGCTACATGTTTAGCATCACGCGGCCACAAAGTTACAATTTTCGAGAAAAATTCTGAAGTTGGTGGAGATATACAATTAATTCCAAAATATAGATTCCCAGGTGATGTAATTCAAATGGATCTCGAGTTATTGAAGATTGTTGGTGATACAGAAATCAAATTAAATACAACCTTCGAAAAATCTATGGAAAATGATTATGATGCAGTTATATACGCTATCAGATCTCAAAATATTACAAGAATGAACTGTCCAGGCAAAGAATTAGCAATTACACCAAATGAATTTTTCCATCTTCCAACAGATACATTCAAAGATAAAGTTGTTGTCATAAATGGATGTGGTGGCGTTGCTGTAGATGTTGCAAACGTAGCTTCAAAGTACGGTGCTAAATATGTTACAATCTTTTATCGTCGTACAGTCGATTAAGCTCCATTATCACCAGAAGAGCGCGGTGCAATGACATGCCTTGGAGTTTCAGTCGTTCCAAGAGTTTCTATTGAAAAATTAGAAAAAGATCAAAATGGAAAAATTGTGATTGATTGTTCTCAGCTTGATGCATCTCTTCAAGCCATTCCTAACGCAGACCTAGTCTGGAAAGATGTCGATATTGTTGTTGGAGCCCTTGGACAACGCTCAACAATCAAAGAAGGAACAGAATCCAACAAAATTTTCGTTTGCGGACAAGCCAGAGGTAAAAATACAACAGCTGTTCAAGCATCAGCATCAGGAAAGAACGCTGCAATGCGTTGCCATGCTTTCTTGGTGGGTGAAGAAATTCCAATTGCAGAAAATGATTTGGTTTCGAATGTTAATTCATTCGAATACAACCACAGACCAGCCAATATTTCTGTTTCATTTGAAGGCAAAAAAGTTGTTTCATCTCCATTTATTGCAGGTGCTTCTCCTTTCACAGAGAACTTATATGCATGCAAGAAATACCTGAGCCAAGGTTGGGGAGGTATCATCATCGGAATTGGCAACGAAAAGAACAGAAACAGGACTTACAAGAAAGGAAAACCCGTTTCTTTCAAGGCGCACTTGAAAATGAATGATGCAATTCAAATTATCAATACTCTCAAGAAGGAGTTCCAAAACTCAATTATTGCTGCACAATTAAGAGGAGATTCTGAAACTTTAGAAAAAGATTTCAATCAAATAAGTCCCATTGTAGATTTTGTTGAAATTTATTGTGAAGAATCAGAAGATTTTGATAAAGCTAAGAAACTCGGAAAGAATTCTTTACTTGTCTTAAATGGTATGGGATACTCCAAATCAATCTGTTATGGCGCAAAGAACAAAAAAGAAGCTCTCAAGAATTTCGCCAAAGGATTCACTTTTTGTGTTATTGATCCAAGCGAAATCAAGAGAACTGGACAAGGAATTGAGCATCTCAACGCACAGACGTCATTTGCAATGTGGAGAGATGGATACAAGACAATTAAAGAGTGGTGCGAAAATAATTCTTCTTTTGATATCGAAGATTCTTGTGAAGATCCTCTAATTAATCATCTAACGAATCCTTCGGCTTGCATTATGTGCGGAAAATGCACACAATGCCCGAATGATGCAATAACTATTGTTCCTTCTCGTTGGATTTATAAAGTTGACCCATATAAATGCAATGGATGCGGATTATGCGAATCCGTTTGCCCAACTGGAGCAATTGAACTTGTATCAAGAGAAAAAAGTATTGAGTTAACTTCAAAAGGACATTAACTCTTTATTTTTTAATGTATTAAAATATTTATGTATTAATTTAACATGTTTCTTGTAAATGTGATGCAATCATTTCATATTTTCTCTCAATACTATGTCTATATGATTAACATCTATAGAATGTTGTACAATTAAACAAAATAATAGTTAATGTATCACTCATTTTTATAATATTCTTTAGATGATTGTACATTCTTTGGCCAAAGGATATGAGGAAAAATGTTTGCACATGATTCAATTGATTCTACAATATTCACATGAAAGCATCCCGCCAAAATCGAAGTATTTTACCCGCGAAAATCTTATACCAATTTGAACCACATAAAATTGTGAATATATTTTGAATTCATTTTACAAATGATATTCAATTTTGGCGGGAAAAGTTTTAACTTCATTAGTTCATAATGCCAGCTAAGAAAGGTGTTAAGAAGACAGCAACAAAGACAGCCGTCGATGGCGAGCGCCAGCATCCAAAGACACGTTCTTCCCGTGCCGGCCTTCAGTTCCCAGTCGGCCGTCTTCACAGATTCCTTCGTGAAGGCCGTTATGGTGAACGTGTCGGTGCTGGTGCTCCAGTCTTCATGGCCGCCGTTCTTGAGTATCTTACTGTCGAAGTTCTCGAACTTGCTGGTAACGCTGCTCGTGATAACAAGAAGACACGTATTTCACCACGCCACATCATGCTTGCCGTTCGTAATGATGAAGAATTGAACCAATTACTCTCCAACATTACAATTGCATCTGCAGGTGTTGTTCCACATATTCATAAGGTCCTCCTTGGTAACCCGAAGAAGGGCAAGGATGCTTCCCAAACACAAGAATAAACATGAAATACGATTTAATTGTAAACAAACAAAAATCAACATCATAATTATTTTTTCAACAAATTTTACATATCTGAATCAGAGTTTTATCCAAAATACTTATATGCCACCTTGATGTAGTTCCCCAATGATATGAAACCCTACATTAAAAAATTCTTAATAGGCATGGAGATAAAAATTGGACAAAAATATTCTGCCTACGACCGGAGTTGAACCGGCGACCTTGCGCTTACAAGGCGCACGCAATAACCACTATGCTACGCAGGCAATACATTTTGTTATAATTTTTTATATAAGTAAAATCTTTAATTTATTCATGCATGCTTTTGTGACACAAAAAGTTTAATAATTGGAAATATTTCGATTATGTTTATTCCTATTTCAGTACTTTTTACATATACTAATAAGTTTGACACTTTTTACGGGCTTATAAAATAAGCCCGAAAAAAGTATCCGAACCTATTAAAATATGTATTCACACTTTTTATCGGCTTGAAATTTCTCAGAAAAAGTGTGAAACATATTTTGAATATTATGGAATTTTTTTAAAGTTTATTTTATTTTTTCCACCATCAATTTCATTTTTTTGTATGACTTCCCAAATATTCTCACAACATACTCATAGTTCAAATAAAAACCAGTATAATGCTCCAACCCCGAATGCTACTTCCGAACAGGCCCTTACTTTTGCCTTTAATTCTTTTTTAAAAAATAAAACATGTGATCCAAATATTCTTCGGCAGTCAATCGAATTTAAGCTTTCAAAAAATAGTATTACTCCCAATGAATTTAAATCATTGCTTCAAATTTTATATCAATGTGATAATTCATATGATGATTGCTTTATTCCTATTTATGAAATTACTAATGATGAACTTTATAATACATTTATTGAATTTCAACTTGATCAATCACAATATATTGCTAATGAATATCAAAAATATCTGAAAACAGTTGAACAAGTCAATAGAGATTTGGCGAAGGCCAGAGAAGAACATACCTCTAGCTTGAAATCACAGGCAGTTGTATCGCAACCAGATTCAAAAATCAAAAACAATACATATGCTTATGATTTACCTGATTATGTGTTTGCAAATGAAAGAGCATTTATTGGCAAAGCGATTAAGTTCTCGAATCAAACATGGATGGCGCCACCAAATGAAAAATTCGACACTGGTTTCTTCTTTAAATGCCCTGAAAATAATAAAACAAAATTAGAATTCAAATGCGATGGATCTGGATCCATGAAGATTAGGACATATTCCGAAAATTATGATCTAATCAAGCACAGATTGTCTATAATGAAAATCCCAACAACTGGAATTTCAGCGGTTCAATGGGCATCCAAAAAACTTTTAGCTATGAATTTTACTTCAAGCAAAGATCCAGCAACAGATCAAGCCAAAGCTTATCATATCTTAAAACAGCAGCCAAAGCCAACGCCTTTTGAAATCATAGTCTATAACGTCAGCAAAAATAATCAAATTGAAACTTGCGAATTTTTAAATGTCAAAGATAATAACACCAAAAATAAGCAACTAGTTCTTGAGTTCAATAAAAAATTTGAAAGCGGTTATTACAATATTGAAATCTTCCAGACAAAGAATTATTTAAATAAATATGATTTGACCAATGAAACATTCAAAGTTCCACTTTCCTTCACAGAGGGCGATAAATATTTCAAAATTTCATTCCATTCAAAGAATAAATTGAGTCTAGTTGGTATTAAATTCATTTCTGAAAAATAGAATCATAAAGAAAACCACATCGATGACTTTGAATGAATAAAAGCCGAAATTGAGAAATTTGATTTTAATTCATAATACATTGTAATAAACAGAAATTCATCAAAAGTGACAGCTCTCAATTTTTTGACATTTGTAAATTCTAAATTGAATGAGAAAAATGAAATAATACTAAGCATAATACAATATTCTAGATTTAATTATAATTAGGAAAAAGTTAGTTTTGAGAGTACTTTTCATAGGCATATAGAATGAAATCTTCTGAAAAATAATATCACATAAACTCATATTATTTTCTAATATATAACTATTTTATATAAAAATCAAATTCAATGATCTTAAAAGCGAAGGATAAACCTCAAAATTTACGAATATAATGAGTGGGAATATAATGCTTATCTATCATAAAACCATATGAAATATTAATTTTTGCTTTACGCCTAATTTTTGACGACAATTAGCAAAAAATGTTAAATGTTAACATTCAGTCCATTTGAATATGAAAAATAAAATTGACTTTGATTAAATGTTTTTATTTATCATGCAATTCTTCTTGCGACCAAAGATTTGAATAAAAGTTCAAAAAATAAGATAGCTTAAAAAATAATATACGGTAGTGTTTACTAATAGATGAATAGTATATAAATTCTATTAAAATGGATTTGATCCAAAAAAATATAAAACCAAAAATAATTGTTATAATTTAAATGAAGAAGTAATTTAAAACGATTTTATTTATGATCAAATTTTATATATTTTTTGGATCAAATCCATTTTAATAGAATTTATATACTATTCATCTATTAGTAAACACTACCGTATATTATTTTTTAAGCTATCTTATTTTTTGAACTTTTATTCAAATCTTTGGTCGCAAGAAGAATTACATGATAAATAAAAACATTTAATCAAAGTCAATTTTATTTTTCATATTCAAATGGACTGAATGTTAACATTTAACATTTTTTGCTAATTGTCGTCAAAAATTAGGCGTAAAGCAAAAATTGATATTTCATATGGTTTTATGATAGATAAGCATTATATTCCCACTCATTATATTCGTAAATTTTGAGGTTTATCCTTCGCTTTTAAGATCATTGAATTTGATTTTTATATAAAATAGTTATATATTAGAAAATAATATGAGTTTATGTGATATTATTTTTCAGAAGATTTTGTGTTCTTCTTCAAAATTTTATTTTTTTATTAAAAAGAATCTTTACAAAATATACATTTACTTTAATTAATATTTAAAAACGTGCTCTATCAAAAGTTCCAAAAATTCAATATTTTAGCTTTTCTGAGGTGTCACTTTTGATGAATTTCTGTTTACAACAACATTTTCCCTCTTAAGGTATAATTACGATTAACAATATATTATTGTTTGATTGAAAGAATATCATAGTTCATAATTTAGCATAATAAAACATAATATATTAAACATAAAATAAAAATATAATAAATAAGTTAAAATCTAGAATATTATCAATAAGACACTACACAGGACAATTGTAAATCATGAAATTAACAGCATTTTTTCTTTTGATCAGAATCTAATTTGTTTGAGAAATTTATTGGCTGATCAATCGCACGATTAGCATCTTTGGACTGTTCTTTATCTACAATTTCAGCAATTTCACGGAATAAAATGTCTACATTTGATCCAGTAATGGCAGAAGTAAAAAACAAAGGGCAGTTGTATTTTTCTTTCATAGAGTGTATTTCTTCTGCTGTAATAACAGATTCGAGATCACTTTTGTTCGAAACAATTATGACATTTGGAACATTTGACTCTTCAATTGCATACTTGTACCACAAAGCTATATTATCAAAAGACTGCTTATTTGTTGAGTCATAAACAATAATTGCTGCATTTGAACATCTGGCAAACATCGGAACTAAACATTGAAAGTTTTCTTGTCCAGCTGTATCCCATATATTAAGTGAAACTGTTTTTCCTTCAATTGGAACAGTGCAAGGAACGGAATTAGCTCCGACAGTAGGTAAAGGGTTGCCTTTTGTTTGATTATAATGATAAATCAAACTAGTCTTTCCCACAGATGCATCACCAACGAAGACGACCTTACCTTTGACTTGAGAAGTACTTGGCTCCATAGAAATAAAATTTTAAAATTTTGCGCTATCAAAAAATTTGAATTCATGTATCGATAAGGCTATTTTTAATATTAGTAGAAATATTAATCAACATCCAAATTTAATTCTTTTTTAATTGTCAATGCCAATTTTGTCAAATTTGGATTTTTTCTATCACTCCTATAAAAAAAGAGAGGTGTGCAAGATTTATTAAAGAACAACATTATTTGGGAGATAAACTATGTACTTCTACTAACGAAAGTTTGTTGTTAGCAATAAACTCAAAAAGATCATTTTGAATTTCAACAATCCAAGTCTGATATGATAATATCTCTTTCACATACATTCAAAATGTTTGTTATGTTAGTACGAATTGTACATTTCCCATAGTTTTTCCCTTTGAATTTATAAAATATCAAGAGAGATAAAAATTATGTCATTTTGAAAGATCTCTCAAACCATATTAAATAAAACTCGCATTATGGAAGGATTAATGACTTTTCAATTTAAGATTAGAATTTCCTCATTTTTATTATCGTGTTCATGTTATTACATAAGCAGCTTGAAACAATGATATAAGTTTAAACAAATGAACATAGAAAAAGAATTCCTGAAAAAAAATGCCAACAATTTTGCAATATGGATTCTCTTTTTCAGCCGTTCCCTTTTGTTGACAACATTAAATTTCCCAAGCAGTCATTTGCTGATGAAGTGGCGAAAACACGCAATCTACAACAAGATGTGATTATAGCTAAAATTAAGGAACAAGCAAAATCAATCGAAGTTTCATATCCATCTCTTGCACAGACATTTGAAAATCTGGTAATTAAAATTCGAGACGACTTTGATGCAAAATGTAAAGGTAGCAATAAGTTTGAAATGTTACCAGTAATTGCAAATGAAAAATATTACCCAGATTCCGCCGATACCAGCGATGTTAAATTAATTCGTCCAGATCAGCTATTTAAATTCCTTAAAGATTCTTTTACAGCTATAAATGTCAAAGATTATTCATATCTCCTCAAGTATGGCATATCTCCAAGTTCATATCCATTAGCAAAACTGATGATAATTTTAAAGCTGATTTCAAAACAAACTAAATTTGATATTGACGAAGAAGTTAAAAAAGAAATTATTTCGGAAGACAGAAGTCAAAACAATTTGGACCAAAAACCTCAAATCTTCACAAGGTTACGCAAAATACCCAATCATCCCATCGAAAACTGGATTAAAAGTCAAGAAATTACGAATCTGATTCAAAAATCTCCAAACCAAACCATTTACATTAATTCGTCTCCCGGATCCTACATTGTATTAGATAATTCACAAGGAAGATGCATTATCAATGTTGCCTCTCAAAAATACGCAATTAATAATAATGATTTTAAAGATTTGAGTGGTATCATTGATAACAGATACAAAATTACAAGTGCTGCCATTATAGATGGTTGTTTGACTTTTATTCTCCTTAATAATTATGAAGTCAGTGTTATTGTTTACAGAAACAGTGAAATTCCAACTGATCCAGGAATGGCGAAATCATCGATTTGGATGTCAAAAACTTTTTTCAGGAACATGCATTCATATTATTAACAATGAATTGCATATCTATACTGCATCCAATAGCATTACCATTTTCGATTTAAGAAACATGATAATCGTTGACGAAAAGCCTCAATATTACATCTATTCAACCGTTAACTTTTCTGAAAAAGAAATTTTTGGAATCAGTTTTCACGAAGATACAATACTTGTTGATATCCGGCCGAAAGGAAAATGCGAAGATTATTTGACAATCATTCGTCCATGCTTCACAACAGAATCACAAATAGCTGTTTCATTGATTATTGATGATATTTTGATGGAAGTTACAAACTCATTAATTTCACTCATCAAAACAGGAAAAGCACAATGTGATTATGCAGCCAATCCCACTCAGCACGTTGAATTCATTCTTGGTATAATCAAGGAATTGAATAACTCAAGCATCGACAAAAATCTCATGAATTTCTTAAATCTTATGTTAGACAGATTATTAATATTGAATCTCAGACAAATTTATTCATCAAACAAAATGATCAATGACAAGATAAATCGCAAATCGTCGCTTTCTTTGGAAAACAATTACCAACTGCTCCAATCCAAGAAACATATGGTATGATGATAAGAGCAGTCAAATATGGAATTTACTGGCCAAATTTTGGAACAAGAATTGAAAATGATTATTTTGCATTTTACCAACCTGAATTGTTACTCAACGATATATACAAATTGCCACAGAGTGTTTTCTTCCCATGGTCAAACATAAAGGCTCGGAATTCCAAAGTTTTCGCTGAATTCATCATTGAAAAAATTTATGACTTGTATACAATTGTTAAACACATGAGCGATACAACGAAACAATACTTCGACCAAGAATTTATTTCTTTCATTGATTTTGTTTTTAACATGTATGATAAGCAAAATAAGGAATTTTATGAACCAGTTCTTAAAGCACTTCTTTCAGTACTATCAGTAATACCAATGAGACCTTATCTTGTTAAATGTGTTATCACAAACTTGGATAAACTTTTCAAAACAGATATTATCTGGAAATACTTTATCAAGCAAGATTCCAATTTTACTGAGTTAATATTGAAATATTTGATCAATTATGGAGAAAGCACCGAAAGACAACAAATCGAAAAACCAACATCAATCTCATTAAACACAACAATTTTCGCTCCTGAAAATGTTTGTGGAGATATCGAAACTTATTTTGCAACTCCTTTCAGAAAGATTAAAGTAACACAGAAAGATTTTGTTAAAGGACAAGTAAATCAAAATGCTTTCTTTAACTACGAAGAATTGTTATCCGAATCAGCAGAGATCAATGGACAAAATGTGAGCATTGATATCATTGGAAACAATAAAAGTACTCAATATATTCTTGAAGGAATTGTCTCGAAAATCTGTTCCCAAGATTTTTCAAAAGCAGATCCAACATATGCTTTATTCCCATATTTATTCATCAAATGCGCTCAAAACTCAACAAAATCAATTCCTCTAACGGAAATGGAGCAAGCTCATGCTGATATATTGAGCCTTCCGCATTGCGATAAACCCAATGAAGAATACTCTAATTTTAGAACGAATTTGAGAGATGTTTATTCTGCAGCCGAAAGGGATTATCAAAATCCAAAAAGTATTTTCCATATCATCGCAAAGGCAACAACACAAAAAATGTTTAGAAAGAGGACATTTAATATTGACGTTGAAGTCCTTACAGTTAAAATAATGCTTTCAATCATTTGGTCATGCAATTTGTTAAAGGAATATACTGAATTCGAAACAGAACCAACTATAGCAAAGTTTGATACAATTTTCAAACCTTACTTACCAAAGGTACAAAAGATAAAATTAGAATTAATTAATCTTTTGAACACTACGGAATATAGTGGAGTGTTGAATTCAATAAACCGAAAATTCCATACTATAATTGAAAAAGCTTATCTTGATCCAACAGACGATCAACAAGCTAATAAATCAACAGACAATCAGCAACCAAAGCCTTCTCCACAGACTGCGAGATATGAAAAAATAATTGCTTTTTATTCTTTTGAATTTGATTATACAGAATTGGTTGCGATCGAAAAAAATAAGTCATTAAGAGAAGAGTTGCCAAATGAAGTGAATTTGATAATCTTGAATTTCTTCAAAAAACTTCGCAAATTGAAAGCAGAATCATTTGCTATTCCTTTTGCGAGAAGTTTAGTTCAACATTTAGATTTCATTATCTACCCAGAAACAGGAAAAAATCACAAAATCATAAAAGCCTGTCAAAAATTCAATGATGTTGTGATCAATTGTCACTTGATTAGTAAAGAGGGTAACGATCAGACAATTGCTAATCTCATCAATAACATTTCACAAAGTTATGAAGAACACAACACAGAGCAAGCTGATATGAAATTGGCATTAATGACTCTTAAAACAATGGGAATAGCAATTAATAATCCTGTAGAATGCAATGAATCGCTACCTATACCAGGAAAAGATGAAGAAAATTATCTATTTAAATTAGCTTATGCGAGAGCAACATTTACAGATTCGAACTGGCAGGTTTCGGAGAATATCTGCAAAATTAGAACCGAACACAAAGACAAAATTCTTGAAAAAATCGAAGCTAACGACGATGAAAATGTTAGCTTGGGTGCGATGATTGCATTGGGTGCTGAAATATTTGATTCAGAAGTTACAAGATACATCAAGATCAAAGGAAAGACAGAGCTTGCAAATAATCATGACGTGGATGTTCAAAGGAATTCTCAAGCTTGTTTCCAAATTGATCCTCCAAAGTTTAATGTTACTGCCAAATTAACAGCGAAAATGATTGAGTTTATCGATAAAGTTGATCTTGATATCCAAGCAACACCTTCTCAAAAACCAGCTGACAATTCACAAAAACCATTGGATACTCCACAAAAAATTGCAGAAAAGGCAATCAAAAATTGCATTATTTTGTCATTTTTATCAAAATTATTTGATGCTGTATCTGACAAGAACAAATTTGCTGAAAAATTCCCGAAGATGAAGGAAATATGCAAGAAGTTCAAAGATACAGTAGTTCCAAATTACACAAACTCCAAGTACTCTTACTTCATCAGACAGCAGCTGAAAAGAGTTTGTGAAAAGAATGGTATTAAAGACAAATTTATTCCTTTGACACATTGCGGTGAATGCAAGGATTCTATGTTCAATGGCAGTCCTGATACATCATCATTCTTCGTCCATACGAAAATGATTGATGTCAATAATGCTATAGAAATTTCATTCACAGATATGAAGACTCAACTCAAATATATTGGTTTCATTTCTGAAAACTGGGATTGCACATTCCTCAGTTTGCTTGATAGGAATATCTACATGGATAAGAAGTTTGTCCCTTACACAGGCTCATTGTCAAATATAACTTTGTGGATGGACAATAACTACCTTTGTTTCGGAAATGTCAAAATCGACAGCGGTGAAACAAAGAAACGCTGGGCATTTGTTATCACAGTTTGCGATGATTCTCTTGTCGAATACAAGTTTGTACAACCAAGGAGCACTTCACTTAAAGCTAATGCACCTCCAACAAAGCAACATAGATTTAACCTCAATATGATTTTCCCCAAAGTTTGTCTCGGAATGCAAGTGAAAATCGAAAACCATTCTGATGTAAATATATCCAGATTGGAAGCTAATTACGGTTATACTATTACAGGCTGCAATTTCGAAAACAGATCAACAGAAACTTACATTGTTCCTGCAAATCAAATCACAACACAATACACCCCATTTGACACCGTTATGATTTGCGCAGAAATAGAAAACAGAATCGGAGATCCAACACAATTATTAAATGATTTGTTACAAACATGTAAGAACTACTCGATTTCATTGATCAAGACAATGCTTCCTTATTATCTTCCAGAAATTAATAGCGAAATGGCATTGAATATGATCACGAAATTGTCTGACACATCATCAAAGCAAGAACTGGACCAAATTAAAGCACTAATGAAAGGAAAAGAAAACGATATCAAGGCCAAATTAGAAAATACTGTAATGGAAGGTGAAAAAGATCCAAAATTCACTGCTGGCAGAGATATCAATCAACTTTACAATTCCACTTACGGTGCATCACAGATCGGTATCTTCCAAGCATGGAATCACGGTATTTTCTATGAAAAGACATTCGTACAAGGCCTTAAATTGTTCTTCAAGTATAAGAAAGTTTGCCTCGGTTTCATTCCAATGATTCTTAAAACATTCAATAAGAATCTTCCAAATGATTTGGAATCAGCAAAGATGATCCTTAACTTCTTCAACAATCCAACATACGAGGGCTACTTCAGCAACATGTCTGAAAAGGATTACACAGAATATTTCAACAACTTAGTTACTTTTGTTTTCGAACGCGATCCAAATACAATTGTCGCTAAACAAGCACATTCATCATTGATCAACAAATGTGCACAGTCACTTATTGGCGACTTGTTCACTCTTGGTAAAAATGTATCTAACAAAGCGAAACGAATGCCACCATTGCTTCTTTTCTCCGACAAAGGTGCAACATTTTCAAAGTGCGTTGTCAAGAACAATAATTACTATCCTGTTGAAATTTTGTTGCCAAATGGCACAACCAAAATCATCACAAGTAATTCATATTCTTCTTGCGAAGCTAACAAAGGATACAGATACCATTTTGGCACTGATGGCAAACAAGTTTTGTCTGACTGGAAGAATTACATCGAAAAGGATTTCTCCGGAGTTTATAAACCACTTTTAGTCGATTACATGTTGAAGAATAAGATCTGTGACGCTAAAATCGGTGATTACCCATCAATTATCTTATTCTTTGCAAACATCGGTTTATCTACATTGACAGAAGTTAGTGATGATTACTTCGATTATTCCACACCAGAACTGAATCCTATTGACAATTACTTTAATGATGATGCCAACATTAAAGTTGGATGGTTAGGCGATTTCAGAGATTGGGCTGCTGAAGGAACAATCGGATATTTGAAGATTGATATCACTAGGACACATTCTCACGGTGTTGACTATGATTCTCCAAACCTTATCAGAATCATTGATTACCTTGCTAGAGATGAAGCTCATTTCCCATCAAAAATCATCGCATTCAGAGCAAAAGAAAACAAACTTATGTATTTCGCTGAATACGAAGGAACAACTGGCCAAGATGTCGGTGGTATGTTCAGAGATTCATTCTTCCTTATGGTCAATGAATTAATGGATGTTAATATCCGATATTTCATCAAGCCACCAAGCACTCTTCATTGTGAAAAGAATCGCTTAGTTCCTGCATCGAACTTACCAATCAAAGTTGCAAGTACAATTGGTTCTCTCATTGCTAGTGCTATTGCAACACGAAATGCACACAAAGCTTGGAATCTTCCACGATTCATTTGGGACAGTTTTGTTACTAACTCAGACCTTTCTCTGCTTGTTGACTGTGATGACGAAAGTTATTTCAACAGTCTCAAAAACATTGTTAATGCTATGCGCAAAGGATTCTGGAAAGTCATTCCTCTTGACAAAGTTAAAAACTTCTCCGGCCGCTTCATTGAAGGATTAACATGCGGTGTCAAGAAAGAACTTGACTTTAATTCATTCATCGCCTACTTCAATCCACCAGCAAGAAATTGCGTTGTTTGGCCAGTTTTCACCCAAGCAATTTCCAAATTCACTTCTCAAGAATTTTCCAAATTAATGGGATTCATAACTGGAAACGAAACTCCAAAGAATGCAAAAGACTTTTGCTTGAAGTTAGCTGATAAATCAACAAGCTATCAAGATGAAAATAGTTTCGCGCTTCCATTTGCTCACACATGTTTCAATTTAATTGAAATTATGCCATATAAAACACCAGAACTCCTAAGACAAAAATTGATAATTTGCTTCTCATTCCAAGCAGAATTTAATGATTAAATTATTATTTTATTTATTTTAATTCTAATTAACTTTTATATTGCTAAATATGAACACAAATAAATAATTTATTAATGTTTTATGTTGCTAAATATGAACACAAATAAATAATTTATTAATGTTTATATTGCTAAATATGAACACAAATAAATAATTAATTATGGCATTTAAGGGCACACTTACTTTCTGACATTCTCCAGATCAAATTTCGAAATTAATTAGATTTATAACTGGAAACTAAACCCCAGAGGTTTCAAAGGAATCAACAAGTTATTAAAATGAAAATAGTTTCTCGCTCCCAAATGCTAGCACATGGTTCAATATAATTGAAATTATGTCATTCAAAACACCAGAACTTCTCAGAGAAAGACTGAAAATTTTCATCAGAACAGTCCTTTTAAAAATTATTTTTATTATTTTAGATTTTTAATCAAATAGGTAATTTCTTACAATCAAAAAGTTTTCTATGCATAGTTTGCTATACGAACAATTTCATCACTTTGATATAAAAGTGACAAAATTGACTTTTACATTGATCTTTCCAGACAAACTTAGAGTTAAACAAATATCAGATTTGCTGATTCCACAGCAACTTCAGAAACTTCTGGATATTGAAGAAGCCATTTATTCTCTCAATTCCGAAAATTTTGATCAGAATGTTTCTAAAATAAAAGATTATATTGACATTGGATTCAAAAAATATTTGGTTGATATTGTTGCTCTCAAATCACAACAAAATGAAAGAATTAACGAAACAAATTCTTTTTTACAAAAAATTTCGGATTTATTCGAACTGAATGTCATCTGTCCAGAATGCAAATCTAAAATAACTATTCAAGAATTACAAGAAAAACTTTTCGAACCAAATTATCATTTTAATAATAATGATTTACTTGATGCAATCAATTCAAACGATCCAGGCTTAGTTAAATATGTAATTTTAAATCAACCTTCACTTTTAAATAAGACAAATATTGATTATAACATCAAATCCAATATAATTGCAAGGGGAAATTATGAAATGATTCATTTATTTTACAATGCAGGAGTAATTTTTAGTGATTGCTTTGATATTTCTATATCATTTCGTTTAAATAATATTGCAGATTGGATTTTAGAAAATTTTAATAATTTACAACAAAGCAGTGAAACAGATATAAGATTTAACATCAGAGCTTTCGTTTTTTACGCAGAAAATGGGTTGGTTCTACCATGCGATTTCCACAAATTCTTCAAATCACTCAAATTTCTACCAGGGCTACATTATTTTTATTCATTTTACTCTCCAGATTCAAAACAATTTTACCAAATAATTAAGTTTTGTTATAAAAACGATTATTACGACTTTTTAGAGTTTATTCTGAAGAAGGGAAATTTGCCTGACATACAATCATTTTATTGTGCATTAGTTAAATTTATCGTAATTAATAAATACAATCAAAAAATTTATAATTTGTTGAAAAGTTATAATATTGTTCCTCCAAGAAACATTATGATTATAGATAATCAAACACCCGTAACATTGGCATATAAGAAAGGAAACATTGAATTGTTTAAAGAATTATTAAGTACAGGTGCTGATCTTAACTATATAAACGGAAAAACCAATACAATTTTATATTATGCATGCAAATATAAAGATTTAAATGCTGTTAAATCTGCTTTAAGCTATGGAGTCGATATCAGGGCAAAAAGCTATAAAAGTGCATTATATGTAGCGCTGCATTTGGGAAAGCTTGATATAGCAAATTACTTGGTTGATAATGGATTTGATTGCAGCATGGATCATTGCAGAGACTCTCATTCAAAGTTTCTACTTTTGGCAGCTATTAATTCTTTGGACTTCTCATTACTCAAAAAGATATACCATGCAGGAGGAAGCACAGAAATCAAACATATGTGCATTAATAGTTTGAAGTTCATTCATGGAATACTGTTTAATTCACATAATCAGAATGATGATACTTTCAGTGCTATTAATTATGCAATTGAAATCATGCAATTCTTTGCTAGGCGTTAATGTTATAATAAATGATATTGCATTTTCTTCATTGATGGATCAAATATTTAATATTGAATTCAAGATATTTTCAGTTAAATATTCCAATAATTGGAATCATTGTTTAATGATGTTTCTCTTGTTACAAATACACATATATAAATTTATTTGAATTTAAAATGTAAAGAAATACATTAACTTTAGTTGATTTATGTATTAGTAGTATTTCCTAGTGTTTATCACATTAGACAAGATATAGCTTATACAAGGAAAATATGACAAATTCTAATTTTTATTAAATTATGATCAATACAAAAACCTTCAGAAAATAGTTTCGGACACATCCTTTAAAATACCATACTTCCACTATTTGTCAATGCTTCAATAAATGCTCGAATCTTGAAATCCACACTGAATTCATTATCATCGGGCTCAGTATTACATCTTGCCGTAAATAAATTAGTCACAATTTTTTTTAATCGAAATAAGACTAATAGAGAAAATTGGATATCTTATGTCTTATATATGTACCAATTTTTTTGATGAAATTTTAGTTAACGTTTTATGTACTGCATTATTCGATAAGACGTGATTTTTTCATGTCTTGTTTGCCATTCAAAAAATAAAACATGTTGTCAAAATTTGAGAGAAAATTCAATTGGAAATTAAATTTCAGAAAAATGAATGAATATCCTCACGGCTTTATAGCTACACGCGAAGCTATAAAGAGGATAGATGGTATCCGTTCATTCACAGATTTAGGATTTCCTGTTCTCTTAATGGGTCCAACAGGATCAGCAAAAACTACATCTGCAAAGATTGCGTTAAATAATCCAGAATTATTTAGCTGCAGCTCTGAAACAACTGGTGAACAGCTACTTGGTAGAACAATTCTTCAAAAATCTGGAAATGAAGTCACAAAATTCGAAGAAGGCCCATTTACGAAGGCATTCCGCGATGGAGGCTGTCTTATCATTGATGAAATCAATCTTGCACCTCCAGATATTCTTCAATGTATAGAAGCTTCTCTTGATTCTGGCAATCTTGAGCTAAATTCGATTGGTCAGAATAACTATAAGCCAATTCCTCGAAATAATAACTTTAAGCTTGTAGCAACAATGAATCCAGCCAATGAAGATTACGTCAAGAACAGAAACAAACTTTTGCAAAAATTCCAATCAAAATTCAAAATCATTTATTTCGACAATTTCGATAAACTTGAGCTCAAAGAGATTATAAGCAAGAGTGGTCTAGATAATGAAAGTACTATTAATAACTTTATCAAATTCCATGAATTTTGTGCGAAAAGAGCGTCAAAGGGAAAATCTTATAGATGCTTTACAGTTAGAGACATCAAGCTAGTTTTAAATTGCATGTCAACTAATATTCCCATTGATCATGCTATATATATTATTTATTGTTTATGTTTTCCAAAGTCAACAAGAGAAGAGTATGAAAAAGAATTCAAAAAGTACTGGGGAGAAATACCACAAATACCTATTGACAATGTTCAAATTCAGAATTGCATAAGAAATCCAATTCTTTCACGTTCAATTTCAACAGCCAATATTTTGTCAGTCAAAAACAGACAGCCTCTTCTTTTGATTGGTGAAAGCAACAGCGGAAAGACAGCTATAGCTCGCTGGCTGTCAAGATACTATCATCCATCTGCATCCCAGCCAATGACTGTCATTTGCACTCCAGAAACAACAAATGCAGATCTTCTTGGAAGGCATACAATTGATGCATCAAATCAAATGCAAGGAAATATCAAAGACACATGGGTTGATGGACCAGTTATTAGAGCTCTTGAAGGAGGATCGGTTCTTCTTCTTGATAACATCAATTGTGCTCCTTCACAGGTTATAGAAAGGCTTAATACATTAATAGATAAAGCTTATCTTACTGATCAAACATTCCATGTAAATGAACGCCCTGAAAATCAAATTGTTCATATTCACGAAAACTTCAGAATCATTGCAACCGCTGGAAGAGAATCAATCAAATTGATGAGTCCTGCTCTTATCAATCGTTTCGCAATTGTTTATATTGATAATCAGTTTGAAGATGAAAGTGAAACAAGACAAGTCTTCAGCGATTACATTGATACAAATGTAGATTCATATTCTGCAAGAAATCTCATTAAATCAGATTTATTGAAGTATAAACTCAAAATCAAAGTAATAGAATGCATCAATTTCTACATTAAAATCAAAGGTTTATACAAGGAGATTTCAGATAAATCAATTATTGCATTCAGTAAGAATGTTTTCCTTGGAAAAATGAAGACGTCGGCAATGATTTTGCTGATGTTATCATCAAAGCACAAAAGAATGATGATACACAGTATTTCCATTTCAAACAATCACCACAAATCAAAAAATTGATGGCTTCTTTAATTGCATTATGCAATGCAGGAAAACATGTTGTTTTGCAATCACAAACAGGCTATGGCAAAACATCAGCTGCTGAAGCTTTAGGAGAGATACTTGAAATTCCTGTTTTCAAGGTTGCTTTCAACAATGAAACACAAATCGGAGAATTGTTTGGCAATTACACAATTAGTGAAAACGGTTTCAATCAGAAAAGAGGTCCTCTTACAGAAGCAATGAGTGTTGGAGGCATATTCGTTGCTGATGAGTTGAATCTCGCAGAATCAAGTGTCCTCAAATCACTAAGAATCGCCATTGAACCAAAAGAAGGTGAAGAAATTGAGTTACCAAACAATGAAGATACAGTTACTGTTTCTCCAAGATATTTCTTCATTGGATGCCAGAATGACATTTCTATGATAGGAAGAAAGAAATTGCCAACAGATTTGACATCAAAAATAGTTATGCTTGAATATCCATTGATAGGAAAAGATGATTTAAAGAACATTCTTAGAGATATTATCTTCGAGATGAATAGCGAATTAATGGAATATCTCGGATATACAACTGATTTAATGATACAAATCAGAGAATCAGAATTATTAAAGTCCAAACCATGGTCATTCCGTGAGGCAAGAAGATTCTTTAGACGCATATTGCATTTCAACAAGAACACAACAATCAAACCATATTATCATGCTGCATTTATGTTGCTGGGTGTACATGATAATATTGATGAAAAAATTATTGCTGAAATACACAGAGTTATTTCGGAATCATTCAGACTTAAAAATGAAGAAAAGGAGGCATTAACAAAAGTCATGACTTTAAATGTCATTGCAGATCCAAAGACAAAAACACTTACAAAAGGAGAAATAGTTATAAAGAATGTTCCAATTGATGTTGATCTGAATTTGAAGCAATATTGGAATTCTTATTTCGATATCCAAATGACACATCCACATGAACCAATCTTGATATCTGGTCCATCAGGATATAAAGAATTCTTAGCAAAGAAGATAACGAGAAATAACTTCAAATCTGTCAATTTAAACAAAGATTCAACGACTTCTTCTCTTATAGGAGGAATCAATTTGACAGATAGAAAGTCAGTCATATCAATGCTCTTTGATATCTTGTCAAGAATTGATAGTGACTATTCAAAATATTCTGAATGCTCTATGATTAAGAGATCATACTTCGAAGATGTTTTCGATGAAGTAAAGTTCAATAAATTCATTGAATCACTCCACGAAAATAAGAATAATTCGATCATTAATGTTATTGAACAAATTAGATCAAATATTCTGAATCTTATCCATCAGAAGAATGATTTTTCAACTTTATTTTCATACTACACTACAGTATTCAAACCAGGTTTGATTACATCAGCCATATTGCAACAGAAGCCTCTTATTCTTAAGAATTTCTCCCATCCACCAATATCTGTAATTGAGAGATTGAATGAACTTTTCTCAATAACTCCAGAACTCACTTTAAGAGAAGACTTCACAAATACAATTGTTCCTCATAAGAATCAAACAATCAAAGTTGACAATTTTAGAGTTTTTGCAACAACAACGATGCAAGAAAAATCAAAACTTTCTGAAGCTATGCTTTCTCGTTTAACAGTTGTCAAGACCAAAGAATATAGCAAAGATGATTATCAGTACATCTTTGACAAAATGTTTTACAAATTCTTGATGCAAAAAGATTTCGATGATTTGTCATTAAATAAGAAGTTTATGATCAATAACATTGCAAGAAAAGTTTCTAATTCCCTTAAGAACCAAAAGCCAGAAAGATTTTTCGCAAATGCGTTGTACATGATGAATATCATAGAAGATGAAATGCTCTATGAACCATTAAACACACGTGCAGGTAAAATTGTTTCCAGAGAAATATTTGTTATTAATGATCATGAAATTAAGCCAAAGACAAATCTTGTTCAGACAAAATCTGTCAATGCAATGATAAATCTTTTGTTCACAGCTGCAAAGATGAAATACAACGCAATTGTTCAAGGTCCATGTGGAACTGGAAAATCAACAGCAATTAGTTATTTGGCAGAATTATTCGATGCTGATTTGATGACAGTCAGAATTTCTCCATCCACAACAATTGAAAGTATCTATGGCCAGAACGAACTGGTTCAAGATGAATATGGCGCATCATTCAACTTCAACAAGACTGCTCTTCTAAAGAAGATTACAGAAAATGCTTCTAATAGAAGACCAGTTTGGATTGTTCTCGAAGAGATTGATCAAGCATCAGATAATCTGATTGATTCATTAAATCAATTGTTTGATTCAGAATCAGATCAAATTTTACTTCCTAATGGTACAATAGAAAAGAAGAATGAATATGTCATGTTTGGCTTATCTTCAAAGCCATTTTACAACGAGAATATTTTGAATAATGCTGTTTGCATTGAACAGTCCGAGTATCCAGAAAATGAATTTGTTCAAATTTGTCAACAAATAGTTCAGGATTCAAATCTTGCTCATAACAATGAAATCTCTGAATTTCCATCAGTTTTGTATCAGTGGAAGCAATTAGCCAAAGAGAAACAAAGTCCAATTCCAATTACTATCAGAACATTTAAGAATTTCATTAATTTGGCTTCCCAACTTCCATCTAAAATATCCTTTTTGAAGAATCAAATTTACAAGACAGTTTTCGATGAAGAAAACCCAGAAAATAAAGAAGAAGACGAAGAAACAGAGATAAGAGTTGAAAATGGCTATGTCTCAATTAATGATAGAACGTGCACAAATTATATTCAAGATGAAAGGAAGCAGTCTCTTATTCAGAATATGACAAAATCGCAGAAGAATTTGTTCTTAATTCTGAATGCTTCAACTAAAAAATGCATTCCTGTAATTATTCAAGGAAAGACAGCATCAGGAAAGACTCATGCAATGAGCTTGTTTGCGGAAGCAATGGGACAGAATTTAATTACTCTTCAGCTCAACACAGAAACAAGTGATTCTATTGTTTATGGTGGTTACAAACCATTATCTGAACTTCGTCCAAAGCAAAGAGAAGAAATACAAACAATGATGAATGAAGTTGGCCGAACATTCCCTGCCATAAATCAGATCAAAA
Source organism: Trichomonas vaginalis G3 (assembly GCF_026262505.1). Taxonomy (NCBI): domain Eukaryota; phylum Parabasalia; order Trichomonadida; family Trichomonadidae; genus Trichomonas; species Trichomonas vaginalis. The sequence continues at coordinate 6,311,618 of NC_067204.1, read as the reverse complement.
TAAACTCTTGGGTTCCAGTTGAACTTCATGAAATAGTTAATCGACTCACAACAATCAAAGCATCAATTCCTAATACAGTAGAAAGTCTTCCAATTGATAATTTAATCAAGAAAATTATTAATGAATGTCAATTCTATAATCTCATCGAGAAATACGAATCAATCATTGTTAAAGCAATGAAAGAAGGAAAATGGCTTCTTCTTGACGGAATTGAAGCATGTCCAAGTATGATTCTTGATAGAATCATTACATTGTTTAGTCAATCTCCTAAACTCGATTTGTATGAAAGAGGAATTAACAATGAAATCACAGCTCATCCAAAATTCCGCGTTTTCATGACATATAATCCATATGAAGTAACAACTAGACAAAGAATTTCTCAGGGTTTATTAAACAGATGCTTCATTTACACACTTGATCAAATTGATAATGATTTCAATGATTCATTCAATGTTGTTTTCGGAATCATTTCTCAAATTAAGAATTTGGGATTCACAAATACAAATGAAGTGCAAAAACTTGTTGCAAGAGTTATCAATGTTCATCTTAGCCAAAAGCAAAACCAGGATGTTGATGGAAGGACATTAATCAGAATTGCAAATTCATTTGCTTTGAAAGCTCCATTAAATAGAGATAAGATCATCGATTCACTTGAGAAGAACTATTCAAGTAAAATTGAGATTGATGATGAATTTAAGAATAATATTCAGAGTAAATTTAATGAAGCAATTGATGAAAGCAAACTCAAGAAGTTCAAAAACTCAGTTATCATTCAGAGTTCTGAATTAGAACGCCTCAAGAAATCTCTTGTTGAATTCAAGAGAAGCTGTAATTTCTCCATCCAAATTTTCCTTCAAACATTCATGAGACTTCCATTTGAAAACTATGAAGAACTTCAGAAAGTTTTGACTTTTGATCATCAATACATTGATATCTTTGTGCTCATTAATAATTTCATCTTGGAATCAGCTAAGATCATTAGAAGAGAGAAGAAATTAGAAGGACAATCATTAAGTACTATTGTCAAGAACGAATTTCAGAATTTTGATGAATTTGTTTCAAGAATTGAAGCATATTTATTCATAATTGAAAAGTATGATATCAATGAGCTTGAATTCAAGGCTATTGATCTTTATTTATTAAGCCAAATCAATGCAACAAATAATATTAATGAAGCATTGTTTTTCTTCCTTTCAATGAAAAACAGATCACCAGAAATGTTTTATCAAACATCATATATGTATTCAGTTGCAAAAGGCATTGAAGAGATCAAGAATCTTGGATATAAAATTATTTTAGCTGAAAAGGAACCAAATGAAGTAATTGATAAAACCGTTATCTTTTACTTTAAGAACAAGCTCATGGATAAAATTTACATTGAGCAAAAAACAATTCCAATTTCTAGAATCGAAGGTGATCTTGAAACTTTCTTTTCTAATATTTCAAGTCAACATAAGACATCTAATTCTTCTTTTTCAAATAATTCTGTAGACCAAGAATTCAGAAAGAGTCTATCAAAGAAGTTCATTTACATGTTATATAATTCTATCTTTTATTCTCCGAAACAATTAAAAGGCATATTCCAAGATTATGCTTCCGAAAGCTATCAAATTTCTTATGATTTGATTGTAAAATACAAAGATCTTCAAATGTTCAAGCAATGGTCAGATCTTTTGGAATTGATCTCAACGACAATGAATAATAATGAAACTCTCTCTCTTGGAGCAATTAATTGGAAGAATGTTCTTGAAAAAGATAGTAATTTATACAATTCATTAATGTCTTTTGATTTCACCAAATTCAAATTATGCGCAACATTTAATAATTTGATAAGAGAATTAAAGAAAATGAATATTAAAATAAAAGAGAAAAAGAAAAATAACAAGAAGAGAACATCAAAGTCTGTGATGAATGAAATCCAACAATATATTAATTTGAAACAACCAAATTATGAAATCTTACAATGGGCGATTGATTCAAACGTTTTCAGCGAGAAGACCCTTCCGAAAGATTTATTGAAGATGATTGATAGAGCAAATATTGAAATCTATACTCCAAAACAATATCACTTCAAACAACTTGGTGATTTATTTGTTTCAAATAATAATGATGATGTATCATGGTTTTATCATTATTGCTTATATTCCTACAAATCATATTTAATTGAAAGTACAGAAAATGGATCTCTTAAATCTCTCAAAGTTCTTTCTGAAATGTCAAAAGATATCAAAAATTGTTTGCCAAAAGTTTTTACTGAAGGTGATTTAACATCATTATATTCATATAAAAATGAAATAACCAGAGAATTATTCCAACATCTTGGCGAAAAAAAGGAATTCATCAAAAGGTCAAAAGTTATTGATGAAGTCAATAAACTTATAAATCCATCAAACTACGTTTCTTCAGATTGGGAAGATGTTCTTGAAAAGATTGATAATTTCATTCCTCTTGAAATTCCTTTCGAATTTCCGCCAAAAACGCCTTCAACAATAACAAACTTTTTATACTCCAGCATCGGTATCAAAGGATTCGAATATCTCAGTCAGTCATGCAGATTCATGGAGTATAGAGAGAATTCTATTAACAATCCACCGACAACATTCACTGACATTAGTAACAAAGTTCAAGAAATATTTGGAGAACAAGATACTTTTGCAGCTTTTTGCAGATCATTGGATGAGAATCAATGCGAATTCTCTTTCTGCGATGCAATGCTTTATTACAATAAAACAGATCTTGAATTCGTTCCTTTCCAAACACTTTTCTTACAAAAGAACCCAGATATGAAACAATTGATGAATCTTTGCCTCCCACAAAATGAAACAGATTCATTTCACATGATAATTGGATTGATTATTATCAGATTGTTCTCAAATAGCAATCTTTTAATAATCAGCAGCAAGATCACCAATGACATTCATCGACTTCTTCGAGAAATTATCAATGATTGGTATAAGAGCCCATCTCAGTTTTTGTTTGATTATTTAATGAAGGTTGAAGATTATTATAAAAGAAATCCTCAAAATACTTTTTCTAGTTTGTTTGATTGTATTGATATTATCTCTGGATGTATTCAACAAATTGATCAAATGAACATATTCATTGAACAAATAAGAAAGGATTTTGGAATTGCAATCAAAAAATATGTTGGTTTATCCTTAAATCCTTATGCTTTAAAAGCCTATTTAGAACAGCAAGGAAATGATATAGAGACTCTTTCATATCTTCAAAGGCATTTCAAAGATTTAATGAAATCATCAATTAGTTACACTAAAAAATTGTATGAATTTATTCTTGCATTAACTGCAAGCCCAGGTTCCAAAATGGTTTTTAATTACCAATCAATCGTGATTTATGGATGTATGACAGCAATATCAGAGTTTGCATCTGCAAATGAAATTGAGGTTAAATTCCTTACCGATTACTTTAAGTTTGTATTTAAAGATTTCGATTTAGATTTATTCGAAAGAATTATCAAGGCAATTAAAGAATTTAATACAGTAGCATCCAATCCACAAAGCCAAATTATCCATGATTTCGTTTGGAATCCATTAGGGTCGTTTGTTAAAGAATACAACAATGCCTTAAACGAAGAAATTGAAAAGTTCAAATTAGAACTTTATGAAGAAGATGCAAAAATTAAACGAATGCATTCATTGAATCTTTATACTGCTATGTCAAATGCAATAAGTAAAGACAAGAAAGATTTTGTTGATGCCTTCAATAGAGATAAGATTGATGAAGAAAAATTAATTGCATGGAAAGAATATTCTCAATATGTTAAAGCGTTGATCATAAACATTCCATTGCTTAATGATACTCAGAACCCAAAGTTACCATTCAGTGTCCAAAATTTTCTTAAATTGTTAGAGAATCCTCCAATTTACACAAATGCTGAAAAAATAACAATCCTTTACGTCAAGAAGATGCACACGGAATACGATTATTTTGAAATCGAAGATAAACTAATAGAAGGAGATGAAAGAATACTTAAAAAGAGCTGCCAAAATTCTTTTATGATATTTAGGCTAAATCCAGATAGAAATGAATCTGAATTTGAAATCAATGAATGCATTGTTAAACGATATACAATTTACTATGAAAAGGATGTTCAAATGGCGCAAGCTTGTGAAATTAAAGATGTATTAGATAAAGCAATCAAATTCAACAAAATTAAGAGTCCAAACAAACTTATTTTTGAAACAGATAGCTTGGAAGTATGTTTTGGAAATAAGACAGAGACTGAATTCTTAGATGAATTAATAACATATTCTAAGGTGGGACTTAATGAATTTGATAAAAGGATCATAAATTACGGAAGGCCAATTCTCAAATATAAAGAAGATTACGAGATGAAAGCAACATATGAGCAATATAATTTTATTAAAAGAGTTTTGGAAGATTCACAGAATTCTTCACGGAATATAGATCAATACAATAATTGTATCGAAGAATTAAGTTCAAAACAAATTAAAAATATATATACTTGCGATTTCGATCATGTTAAATTAGAAATCAAGAAATTACAAATTCAATTTAACAAATTGAAAATTGAACAGCTCATAACCCCAATTTTGGTAGTTCAGGGTGATGACGTAACATGTTCATTCAAAACTATTGATGTAGAAATTGTTGATGTTCCGCAATATGCTATAACTCCATTCGCAATTAGAATTCCAATTGTTGGACAAATTCCTAAAGAAGAAATTTTCTTGGCAGATTCAGATGATATACAGATTAAATATGATAATGACTCACTGATTATAAAAGCGAAACCAGTTTCAAATGCAACTTTAACAGCAACTTTGAATGTAATGAATTTGCAGATTCCAATCAAAATCAAATTTGCCTTGGGTAATATTCCAATTTACATAAAATCCGGTGATAACAAATTTATTAATGATGGATTTACTTCCTTCTTTAAATCTGTTACATTTAAGAATGAAAAGATTTCAGTTACTGTCGAAGATGGAAATACAAACAATATTCCTCACACTCTCACTTTCCAGCAAGGAACTTCTTCTAAACAGAAATGTAAACCAACATATGAATATAATGAACAAACTTGTGAATCCATATTCTACTTTAAGGAAGTTGATTCCGCAGATATGATTGTCTACGTTCATATTTCGAATATGAATCCAATTCCTATACCATTCAGATCAGAAATTATTGAGAGACCAATAATTTTCAAAACATGGAACATTTCCAAAGGGTTATTTGATGATTCAACTGAAATCTGGGCAGGTGATTTACTCTGCAACTACGCATTTAGCTTGATGACATATCTTCCAAATGAAGATGACTCAATAAAAGTTGAAATTACAACAAGTACTGATAACATTAATCTTAAGCTTGCCGGAGATAAAGTTGGAACTAAAACAAACATTCATTCAATTAAATCTGATGGTAAAAATAAAATTGCTCATCAAATTCCTTTTGCTATTTGCTTCAATAATCGTGAAGATAAAGTTGAAAAGCTATTTATCAAAATTAAATTTGCTGAATTAATCTTTGAAAAACAAATCACTGTAATCCCGTGTTATATTAGGTTCACAAAAACTGCTATTAATGGCTCGAATCCTAAAATTAATTTTGATTTTGATGTTCCTCAAAGATCTCCTGCTCCCATTTGTAACGGAAAGTATTACATTTTTGATTCACAAAAATTTTTGGAAATTGATAATCATACAAAGATGAAAGAAGAGGACTCATATCATGTTGTTACTCCATTCAGTTACAATGTGTATTCTCTCAATGAACCAAATCAATACACGACTATTCATTACAACGAGAATCATCAAATTCAATACCAAAAAAATGTTCTTAACTTTTCTTACTTTGTTATTGATCGAAATGGTAAATACTATGTAGTTCATAAAAATGACCTCAAAGAAGACCATCAAATTGTATGTGGTAGGTTATGTCAGAGTGATATCAGAACCACAGGCAAAGATAAGGCTCAAAAGAAATGGCAAAATTGCTGGTTCCCATTTACTGATGACAAAGAAGCAATAAAGCAACTTTTCTCAAATCATCAAAAGAATATATATCATATGATATATATGACGAAAAGTATTTTGGAATTTATTAGGTTGCCTTACGATGAATCATTGGCAGCCAAAAATATATTGAATTACATAGTTGACATATTTTACCATCGTTTGGAAGCTCTTAACAAACAAAAAGGTCATCTCAGGACTGATGTCGATATTAAATTAATCTTTGAAACCAGGAAATCCTGCCAAATAGATATACCTTTGAATCCCATTAATGAAATACTAAACACAACCGATGAGCTATTTAAGAGGGATCTCCAAAGAATCGTAAATGGATTCACACCTGAGAGACGAAATTCATTCATTCGTGTAATGAGTGAAATATTAAAAGACAGTCCTGTATACTCGAAACAGGATAAAACTGAAAAAGACTACCAATATCTATTGCAAAATGTTTTCAAATATTCACCATTAAACATATTGATGAAAAAGGTTTTAGACTTCATCAAATCGAAATCATTGATTATATCGGTTGATGATGAAAAGACTAATGTTGTTGACTCTATCATTACCAAATACAAAGGTGCTCCTGTTAAAAACAACTCTGAATTTAATTCTTTGATTGAAAGAGAGATTAAAGATGTTAAACGGCCTGGAATGAAAACTATTGGGTCTTTTATAGAAATGATTCAGAGCGCAATGATATTGTCTCAAAATCTTCCATTTTTCTTAAGTGAAATAATTGAAAAAGGACTCGAAAAAGAAAAGAAAGATGATGCTGATCGACTTTTTAATGAATTGGTATATGTAAATGATTGGTGCACATCTATATCAGCTATGCATAATAATCCGTTAATAAAGCTTGCTAAATTGTATATGGAATACTTCCAAAAACTTAAGAATTCTATGTATAATAACGAAAATAACGCGAACTCTTATTTCATTATTCCAACTGCTATTCCACCAAATGTATATACAAAATGGGATGTTGAAAAGAAGGATGAAAAACTTGAAACAACGGATAAACCTAAGATTCAAGAAGAAAAAGAAGTCTTCATAGAAAAACCTACAAAATTTTCTGAAACAAAAGATTCTCACACTGGAAAAGTTGTTTCCAAAATTATGGTTGATATTACAACAGATGATATCCAAAAGAATATAATTGAATCAATGAAATTTTCATCAAATGAGATTAAACTAAGACTGACAGAAAACGAGTTAGGAGAAGATTCTACATCTCAAACAGTCGGACAAAACCTGGATATTTCAAAAGTAGAATGCATTATCAAATGTGCTCTTCCTCTTGCATCTGCAATCATGCGCAAATTCATTAACTCAGGGATCTCTCTTGGAAACAAAGAAGTTGCTATCTTGTTAGATTCAAGCAGTACAATCAATGAAGCAAATCATAGGAATTCTGTTTTCACAATGTTTGTTTCGATGGCTATTGCATTTGAAAATCTCCATATCCCAACAAATCTCTATGTTTTCTGTGATACAAGATTCCAATTCTTTGTGAAATCAAGTAAACAACTCCTTAAGAGAGAGCACATCCAAGTTGCACTTGATGCATTCAGTGTGTTCAGAAAGATTTCAAATGTTGGAGATGCAATTTCCAAGATTAAGAACCATGATGTTTCAACAGTTTTTGTTATCACTGATGGACTTCTCTACAATCTTCATGATACTCAAGGATATCAAGACCTTCTAAAAGACAGGCGAATCAAAATTAATTTTCTTGTTCTATCCGTCTTAAAAGATGAAGATTTTGAAACAATGAAGAATTACATCGATAATTCTCTCAAATTGATCAATGAGAAGAATGCAATGATGTTTGCAAGCTATATCAAAGGACTTGAAAAAGCATTCAAAAGTTCAGGTGATTTAGCAGATATCATCAACAAAGGATTATTGATCGATAACAAAGTTTCGCACCACCATACTACAGATTTCAAGACATGTACAATTTGTGATGAAGCAAACTTTGAATTCAAAGATATTGATGTTTCTTCGAAGAAATACAGTTCAAGATACAACGAAGCTCTTGAATTTAGTCCAGATGAAATCTTTGATATCCCTCAAATTGAAGATACTCAGTTCATCACCAGATGCAAGAAACAAAAAGAAATTTCATTTGATGGATTGAGCCAAATAAAGAAAGTTCAGAACCAGATTTTGAATTCATTTGAACCAAATAAGCCAACTCAATTCTCTCAGAGTACTAAGGGAAGCAACATATCCATCAAAGGTTATATCCAATTCTTAGTTACGCAAGGACAGGAACAAAGGATTTATTTGGAAAAGAACGCAGGTTTCGTTCTTTCTCAATCTCTTTTCGTTGTTATTGACGCAAGTATTAGCTGTTTCAATGAACATGCTTGCAATCAATCATTGCAGACAATCATTTGCACATTAAACTCACTTAGAATTGTTGATTTTGATACAGTTACAATTCTCATTAGTAGAGGAAACGAAACAATCGAAATATGTCATGAGGTTTCTAATACGGATCTTTTCGTTGAAAGCTCCCCAGTTTGGAGTGCAATTGTTAATATTTGCACTTCACCATCAATGAACTCCGATATCATTTCAACTCTTGCATGTGTTGATGATATCAGAGCTAAGCAGCAATCAAAGCAATCCCTTTGTCTCTGCTTTACTGACTGTATGTTAAATTCACAAGAACTTAAAGCGCTTGGCACAATTATAACTCAGCTAGAAAGCAGAAAGACACCAGTCTATTCAATTGGAATTGGCTTAGATCATAGCAAAATTGCTATTGGATTCAAGTACTCTTTCTGGTCAATGAATCCAATTGTTATTCCTATTGCAATTATGAAAGCTTTCAGAGGTATCTTCTCCCCTGAAAAGACCATTCCATTTATAGATGATAAAGTTCTCGAAGAAGATTTCAACAAACTTACAGATATAATTCAAGATAACAATAGAAACTATGTCTATACCGATATTTATAAGAAGCTCGATGAAATCATTAGATTACAAGAAACTTATTCAGCCTATTATAACCAAGAAGCTGCTTCCACCAGAATTATCGAAACAGAAGATGTGGATGGATCAACAACTGAAGGTTCACAGGCATCATCATCATCATCAACAACAACAGCAGCAACTACAGCCACTCAGGGTGGTTCATCTTATACAGCTCCATCAAAGAAATATACAGCTCCTATTAGATCGAAATTGGCAAACCAAGATGAAATCAAAGATCTTGGTAAAGGAAAGATCTGGGCGCAGACAATTCTCATTTGCCAGTTCTGGGATTACTGCATGATGCCATCTAATACAAAAGGAGAGAGTGAATATATCTCAAAGAAAACACTTGAAGGTCCTAAAGGCATTATCAAAGCTGTTTCTGATCTGGGAATGAAGTGCACAATTGTTCAGAACTACAAGGATTCAATCGAAGCCTTGATGTCAGGAGAATATTCTCAAGCTTGGGTTATCTGTGGTCGTGGCGAAAACAAGAAACCAAATGAATTAAATAATGATGGAACATCATATTTAATTGACCAATTCATAGATTGTCTAATTGAGTTTAACAAGAATGGTGGCGCACTCCTTATCGCTGGAGATAACAATCCATTGACATTCGAATTAAACAAGTTCTTAGAGAAAGTAGAACTTGATGGAAAGAAACCACAATTTAGATTTAGTGTGGATGAACCTGGTAAAAACATGCTGAGATTTGGCGATATTGACAGTGATGATGCACAACTATTTGATAAAAGATCAATGATCAAAGTTCCTGGAAGTGAGCGCCCTCTATACGGATTCAATGTTAAGACTCTTTACGAAGGAACAACAATTTCATGTGCCCCAGGAGATGCAGATATATCTCCATTCCAGCCATTCATTATCTCTAGAGGTGGAAACTATGCAAATTTGTATTACATGGCACCACTAAATAGTGATGCTGGAGATATAATACTCGATGGTTCTTTCACTCGATTCTTCAACGAACTTCATGAAGAAGGAACCCTTAGATTTGTCCGAAACATCGCAGTTTGGCTGTTGTCTGTTGAACGCCGTGAAAGAAATCTTCATGACTATAAGAGAGCAACAACATGGAAGGCAAAAAAGTTCGATTTCAATATCAAAGATGTTGACAAATCTAAAGTTCAATACAATACATTCTCAAGTGGACAAGATATTGATATTTGTTTTGTTGTTGATGGAACAAAATCAATGAACAATGAAAGAGGTAAGGTTCACGAATTCGAAGAAAAAGCAAACGAAAGATCAATGATTACAGGTGCAAAGAGCATCTTCAAGAAACTAATGGAATACACTAAGAAGAAATATAGCGATCTAAATGTTAGATATTCTGCCAATTTCTTCAGAGATGCAGCCATGGCCGAACAATTATATAGGCATAAGAAGCAGGTCATGGAACAGTTGACTACAATGTTGCAACACCATTTGATTTCAAGGAACATGGTGGAAGCATAAACCCAGTTGAATTCGACAAAGTCGAAACAAATGGAGGCGCAGGAGATGGTCCAGAAGATTGGGTTCAAGCTTTCGAAGGAATGTTCAAATTCCATTGGAAACCCCAAGCAAAGAAGATTATGATTATGATTACTGATGCTGGAGGTCATGGAGAGAAATTTAATTCTAACCGGATAGAGATGATGAAGATAAAGAAATTGACCGCACTGAAGGTCCGAAAGTCGAAAGATTAATCAGAAGAATTGCAGAAGAGAAAATTGATGTTTGCTTCATCTACACTCATTGGAATGCTAAACAAGGAATGAAAGGGTTCAAGAGAATTTATGAAGAAGCAGGTGGCTCGAATTTCAAGTCAATTGAGGAAACATTTGCCAATGCAGGTCAAGAACTAAGACAAACAGTATCTGATTTGATAACAAGTATTGTTGATACTGCTGTTGCTTCATTTAATACATCAAAAGTGAAAGAAATTACTCTTGCAGCAGATGCAAAGTTACCAAAGAGAAAGAAGAGAGAACAAATTTCATTGGAAATCAATGATCAACCAAAGAGCATTCCGAATGAAAAATCAGGCAGAAAGAAAGAAAGAGTTGTTTCAGGAGTGGTCGAATATGAAGAAAAATCACAAGAAAGCACACCTGTTGAGGTTGTCAGCGAAACTCAAACTACTGAAGAAGGATTGAACAAGTTCAAAGATGAAATTAACTCTCACCGTAATGATATAAAAGCTATTGACCAAAAAGTCAAAGAACAAAAGATGACACGAATGATAAATATGGAATCAATTCCACCAGCACCTGCTAATATACAAACTGCAAATCAGTATTTTGTTCAATCAAACCAGCAGCAACAAGGAATGCAAGGAATACAAATGCCTCCTCAGCAACAACAACAAGGAATGCAAATGATTCCTCAGCAACAACAACAAGGAATGCAAATGCCTCCTCAGCAGCAACAACAAGGAATGCAAATGCCTCCTCCTCAGCAGCAACAACAAGGAATGCAAATGATTCCTCAGCAACAACAACAAGGAATTCAAATGATTCCTCAGCAACAGCAACAAGGAATGCAAATGCCACCTCAGCAGCAACAACAAGGAATGCAAATGCCACCTCAGCAGCAACAACAAGGAATGCAAATGCCTCCTCAGCAGCAACAACAAGGAATGCAAATGCCTCCTCAGCAGCAACAACAAGGAATGCAAATGCCTCCTCAGCAGCAACAACAAGGAATGCAAATGCCTCCTCAGCAGCAACAACAAGGAATGCAAATGCCTCCTCCTCAGCAGCAACAACAAGGAATTCAAATGCCTCCTCAGCAACAACAACAAGGAATTCAAATGCCTCCTCCTCAGCAGCAACAACAAGGAATTCAAATGCCTCCTCAGCAACAACAACAAGGAATGCAAATGCCTCCTCAGCAACAACAACAAGGAATGCAAATGCCTCCTCAGCAGCAACAACAAGGAATGCAAATGCCTCCTCCTCAGCAGCAACAACAAGGAATTCAAATGCCTCCTCAGCAACAACAACAAGGAATGCAAATGCCTCCTCAGCAGCAACAATAAGGAATTCAAATGCCTCCTCAGCAACAACAACAAGGAATGAAAATGTCTCCTGAACAGCAGCAAGGATTTAACCCGTTTTACTCTATAATTCAACAATTAAGCCAGCTCCCTCCTGATATGCAGAGACAATTTATGATGATGAATAATATGTCACAACTTGCAATGCAAGTCCAAAATCCAACGCAATATCCTGCGCAATCAACATATCAATATGGAACTCCAATTCAACAACAATATGCAATTCCAAACCAATTTGGAATGCAAAACCAGCAGCAACAGATTCTGCAACAGAACCAATTTGGAATGCCAAACCAATTTGGAATGCCAAATCAACAACAGCAGATTCCGCAACAAAACCAGCTTGAAATGTCAAACCAATTTGGAATGCTAAATCAACAGCAACTAATTCCACAGCAGAACCAATTTGGTGTACCAAATCAGCAGCAACAGAATCAGTTTGGAATGCCTAACCAGCAGCAAAACACGGGATTCAATGAAACAAGAAACACAAGATCCCGAAATAGAAAACATTAATTTTTTATGATTTTATATATTTATAAATATAAGTTATATTATTTTTATTTGAGTTAGTTTTTTTAACAAATTATCAATATTTTGAGATTGAAATTAATAAATTAATTGAAGATATTTGATCAAATCTATATAGTAATAACCATCAAATGATAGCCTTCTATACAATTCAAATCTCAACCATCAGCTTTGCTCTAATTTTCCGAAATCTCACAGGATTGAATTGTATAAAAACGATGTTCCTATCGTGAAAAAGCTATTGAAAAAATCCAATCAAAGTTTACAACTTTACATGCATCGTCTTTTCATCGTCTTTTTTAGAGCCAAATTGGAAATTCTTACGCACACATGACATTATATCATATTTATCAAGAAATTTTGCGAAGATTTTTGATATCCAGAAAAACTCTTAGAAAAATAGTCAGACCTTTAACACAAAAATGCATCACGTCGCACCACACGACAACTTCACCATCATCAAGAATGAGAATGAAGTTATTCAGAAGTGCATGGACCAGATCGACAATGATCAGTCATTTTGGGTCGCTGATTTCAATCGCGTTCGTCATTGCCTTGCCTTATGGGAAGAAAACTTAAACAGAGTTCACATCCACTACGCTATGAAGTGCTGCGATGAGCCAGAGCTTCTCAAATTCCTTGCTGACCGTGGTGTTGGCTACGATTGCGCTTCCCAAGATGAAGTCCAGAGAATTCTTGCATTAGGCGTTGATGCAAACCGTATTGTCTTCGCTCACCCAATCAAGAGCATCGCATCAATCAAATACGCTAAGGAGCACGGAGTTACTCGTTTAGTTTACGACTCTGAAGAAGAGCTTCGTAAGATCTTACGCTACTACCCAGAAGCTGAAGTCTTCCTTCGTATCAAGCCACGTTTCACACACGCCAAGATTCAGCTCTCCAACAAGTTCGGCGCTGATCCAAAGGATGTTCCGAAACTCATGCAGCTCGCATCAGAGTTAGGCGCTAACTTCATCGGCTTCTCATTCCACGTTGGCTCACTTTGCGATGATATCACAACTTTCCGCGTCGCTCTTGAATACGTAGCCGAATTGAAGGCTAAGGCTGAACAGATCGGCCTTAACGTTTCATTCGTTGATATCGGCGGCGGCTTCCTTCCACCATCAGTCAAAGCCAAATACACATTTGCCGAAATCGCTGAAGCTATCAATACAGCTATCGACGAACTATTCGATGGTGATGAGATCGAGTTCCTCGCTGAGCCAGGCCGCTTCATTGCTTCTGATTTCATGGATCTTGTTATTCCAGTCATCTCCGTCAAGGACCACCACGAAGATGGTGAAGAACAGTCTGTCTTCATGGCAGAAGGTATCTACGGCGCTTTCAACGCTCTCAACTACGACCACGCTGAGCCACACTTCTTAATCAGAACAGAAGGAGCTGCTGACGGCGAAAGAGTCAAGACAACACTTTGGGGACAAACATGCGACTCCGCTGACCTCGTCTACGAAGAACTCTTATGGCCAAGACTCGAAGTTGGTGATTACCTTACAATCGAGAAGTTCGGCGCTTACACTTACTCTCCAACATCATTCTTCAACGGATTCCCACACCACAAAGTCTTCCACATCAACGAAGAAGATGAAGAGTAAATTTCCAACATAAATATAGAAATGGATTCAATTGAATCTATAATTAGTTCATTTAAATTCTCTACTTGTATACAATTTTACTTTCTTTTTCTATTCTTTTCTCAAAATATTTAAAAATTGAATATTTTATTTAATTTTGTTTTGTGATTATTGCAAAACTTACTCTAATTTCATGAACACTAAGATAATTTTTGATCAATATGAATGAAAAAGAAGAAATATCAAATATCAATTTCTTATCTATTTGAATGAGAAATTGTCATTTTCTATATATATACTTCATCGTGTAAGCATTTGTTCAAGAAGAAAAATACTCTTTAAGTTCCACATGAACAAGTATTGTGGGCTCAAAAATTACTTTGTACAAGGATAGATAATTGCATTCATTCAATAAAACTATATTCGCAATACGAACCAATCTATGTGAGTGCATATTGCTATATACTGTTTTCTCTTAAAGTCTTCTGATGGCAAGATAGAGAGGCCCAAAGTCTCCTAATATTTTGTTATCAAAATTTATAGGTAATATGCGAGGAACTTTAATTCAAATTAGCAAGTAATGGGTGAATAATCAATCACTTTGAATGCTATAAACAGACAAAAAAGAAAGGATGTAATAGTTTTATGAGGAATAGATAGTGATATCTTCATTAAAAAGAGTTGATTAATTAATTAAGGGTGCACTTACACCCCTATGACAGGGCATTCAATTCAGATGTTTAAGGTTAAATTTCAATGAAGCGCTTCACGTCAGTTGTTAAAAATTTGAATTAAAGTCAGATGGGCGTAAGTGCAGCCTAAAAAAATTACTTTTTTATAATTCTTGTTTCTCATCATTTTGTTGAGTTTCATTTGTTTCTGTTGAGTTAGACATTGATTGCAGCAAGTTTGATTCTCTCTCCAAGTAGTTCTGGAAAGCTTCTTTCTCTTCGTCAGGAACAGGGTTTTCTTCATCGAGGGACATGATGATTGTCAAGAGATGGTTGGCCAACTCTGTTGAATCAGGCATTACTGTCTCAATATCGATCTTTTGGTCGGAAATGATCTTGAGATTTCTGATGTATTCGTCCTTTGTTCTCTGGCAGTAGAGTTGTGTCTTGTTCTTGCCGCCATCCTTGAACAAATATAATGTTGGAACACCTCTCATGCTTGGAAATCCTTCAGAGCAGCCATTTCTCGAAATGTCGATGTATCCAACTCTGATGTTGGCTTTTGCATCATGTAAAGCTGTTGCCAACTCTGTAATAACTGGCATGATGGCTCTGCAGTGCGGGCATGTTGGTTTCATGTACAAAATCAAAGATTCGGAAGTTGTATTTGAAATAAAATCGAGATAATTCTTTCCTACAACTTTCTGGAATACTTCATCGTATTCTGGAATATCTTCGCTCTGGTATTCTGGAACAATTTCGCCGTTAACAGCTCTTTCGAAGAGATCTTTCGTAATTCTGTAGAATTCATCGGCATTGAAGTCATTTTCGAGGAGTTCTGTTGGGTATAATCCCGAAATGTTGTAGTAGTAAAGCTCTCTTGGGTTGGTAAATGCGATTTTAATCTTTGTATCGAGAATTGGAGCTGTTTTTGAGAGGGTGGTCATGATTTCTTGTGTGGCGTAGCCAACAACGATCTCTGGGAATGATGCGCCAAGTTCTATAAGGAGTTCTTGGACAATTTCGGTTAATTCGCCTGGAGCTATGGCGAAAATTGGCTGGGCCTCGGTTTCGAGGTCATCCTTTCGTAACATTCTGTAAACTGGATATGTTGCTTGGTAAATTTCTTCAATGTCGTCGATTATATTTACAATAAAACCATCTTCTCTTCTGTAAAGGCCAAAAATGGCTGTTTGGTTCTCAGCAACTGTAGCTAAGATCTGCTGAGTTGTAAGAAGCAATTCTACGTAGCCCATTTGTGCAGCAACATCCTTTTGAATTTGCTGAGCTCGCTCAAAGTTTTCTTGTGTTGTAATGATGGAAAATGGGGCTTTTCCAAGATATTCAAGAAGTTCTGTCTCTTCTGTGAACAAATGATGCTTAGTTTCTGAAAAGAAATCAAACATTGGGAAAATGCTCTCTTCTTCATCATTGATTGGGAAAACATTCTCTACATTTCCTTCCTTAACGACCAAGAATAAATGGGGAGAATATTCAAGTTCTTTTGTGTAATTTTCAATTGATTTTTCAGTAAGATAGCTGAAAACTACATTATCATGAAGGATAGATGCTTGATCAACTTTTTGAGTTAAATTCTTGCGCTGTTTGCTCTTCTCGTTGATAAATAATGCGAAATGAGTCAAATGTGTAAGTTGTGAGTTTGATTTGACCTCATCAAGTGATAATGTTTGAATCGAAGCTGAATATGTCTTTGATAATGGAACAAAAACAGATAAGCTTAAGATAGAAAACAGAAATATCATTTTTGTCAAAATCAAAAGTGACATGACAATCGAGAATTTTTTGTTTCACAGCGAATTTTTTTATTTTGCTCTGTTTTGGATCATAGAATAGAGATCTAACTTAACTATTGAAATTTGATGGCTATTTTTCTACAAGACATATATATGTCTGTGCAATTTTGTATGAAACGAACCCATTATCATAGAATTTTGTTATATTTGATTTGGTATGTCATCGAACAAACGTTTTGAGATGATAAAACATACCCATTCCTTGTGTGAACAAATATTTTCTATCAAGCTATACGACTATATATATAAGATTTTATTTCATAAAGAATTTGATCGTAAGAGTTCCCAATTTATCGGTCTTAAACTATATCTTTCATAGACCAATGATTTTTCGATAGTTGTTTATGTATAAATAAGAGATTTATTCATGATTAAACAAAATGATAATAATAAATATAAAAAAACAATCAATTTTAGAAAATAACAAAAGGAAGCCAGTTATATGGCGTAAAGTCAACTTGGTGAATCCATGAAGTGAACTTATGTCTGCACATCGGGCAATTCAAGACTTGTGCACCCCATCTAAGGAAGCATGTCAAACAGAAACTGTGGGAGCATGGTAAGGTTATATAGAATTTGACGTTTTCCAAACAAACAGGGCATTGGAAAGGTTGTGTGCATTCATTTGTTTTGAATTCTTCTGGAAAATCTTTTGACGTGAGAAGAGCTGTTGCTTCGTAGATCCAATATATAAAGAAACAGCCTTTAAAGATAATATAAGCGATTTCAAGCAAAAGCGGCGAATAAAACTCGAAATGGTTAAGTGCTACAATCCAAAAGAAAGTTGTACAAACTGTTCTTGTCGCTGAAACAAATCTAGGCAAAATCGAAAATAAAAAGAAACCGTTCCCAATGCTAGCTGTGAACAAAAATGAAATATATATCTGTTGAATCATGACTAACATGAAGAAACATAAGAATGAAAATAATAATGAAGCTCTAAGACCGTCAAGAAAAGAAAAGGTGTTAAAATGGATATATGTATAATAAATAAGTAAAAACCAACCCCAAACTAGAGAAGCAAATTCAAGGATCATAAATGAATCTAACATATCAAAGAGAGAAGGATACTTTATAATTCCTTTTGCTGTTTCGGCTATTTTCCTTTTAAGCTTTTCAACTCTTCGCTGATACAAGATTATGATTAGAATACAAGCTATTCCAGTGTATCCTTCTATGATAATATAGCATCCAATAATAGCTATTAAAACTGAATACAAGAGAGAAATCTTAAAACAAACGGCATCCGTCTCTCTCTCAAACATTTTTTATGGAATTGTTTCCAAAATTTTTTGACACTTTTGCAATTTTAAAAAGTTCAACAAAATATGTTCCAACCCATCCACGAGTTCTCATATGTGTATTATTACTCAAGACAAAAAAAAACTATTGAAATTGTTGAAGAAATCAAAACAATCAAAGATCAGACTTTACTGCCTTTTGAGACTCATAAAAATCCATGCAATGTTCAAAATTTGATGCTATTTAACTATGTATGCTTGAGCCAATTGCAGATGGAATCAAAAATGTGATCAATAAGTTTATTTTAAGAAAAACTATTCTGATGTTAATTCATATGTTTGTTACCGATTGACAAACTAAAGAAAGAATTTATATTAATATTTACAAAATTAATTCTGAAGACTGAAAATTCAAGCAAAATCTTAGTCACCATTACGTAATGGGGAACGATAAATTCATAAGCTTACTCACATTTTGAAATAAGAAAGTAAAACTTTCAATTTATGAATTTTCTTTTTTAAATTATGATATAAACGTTTATTTAGGACGCTAAAGCATCATAGAAAAAGATGTGTATATTGGTGAGAATCGAAAAATATCAATCTGAGGGGTGGCAAAATATTTGTGGGGAAAACGATAAATCACAATTTGTCTCTCAATTTTTCTGAGTCTCTCAAAAAATACAGTAGTCCCTGAAATTTTTTTCTGGAAAAATAAAAAATTAATTTTTCCAAATTCCATTCATTTGATCAATGCCAAAACCATACGATCAGGATGAGCACAATCGCTTTTATCAATTTTCCTGAATAAGAGCAAGAGTTTCAAATCTCTTCCTTCATATATTGCTAAACTTTCACCATCGACCTGAAATTATCTTGGAAAATTTGCAAAGGATCATTAATATTGTCAATGATGAGTGGAGACAGTATACATCCGCGTGTTTTGGATCTGCTCAAGCTGAATTATTATGGCAATTTCTAAAAGAAAAAGAAATATGGATACAACAGCCACAAATACGAGATATTACAATTTATATATTATCACATGGAGCGAGCAATACATTTACAGCATTTAATCCTAAAAATAAATTATCAAGCGACGAAAATATCATGATTTTACTTGACATCATTGTTAATCCACATGACGACATTGAAAAAGAAAATGCTATTATTCTTTTAAAATACCTTATGAAATATACGACTGAGAAACTTGAAAATGAAGGTATCGCAGATATCCTTGTAAATAATTTATATGAGATTTGTAAAAAAAAAAAAAAAAAAAAAAAAAAAAAAAAAAAAAAAAAAAAAAAAAAAAAAAAGGTAGTGGGGCTTCCAGGCACTTCGTGCCCTCTAGCCCCGAAGATGTTTAGTATAAATGAAGTTCTTATATACGGGTCTTCCAGGAGCTTTTCACAAAATATATATGTTTTCATGTTTTGTCACTTTTCTGTCACTTTTCAGGTAAAAACATTTTTATTATATATATATAAAATGAATTTTACAAAACCACCGTTACCCTTCTTTGGAAATAAGAGTAGATGTAAAGATATTCTATTGAGAGAACTTAAGAAACTACCGAATGGTCTAACATTTGTAGACTTGTTCGGTGGAAGTTTCTATATATCCCATTTGTGCCATACAATATTCCCAGACTCAAAGATTATATGCAATGACTTCGACAACTATATGGACCGTCTCAAACATATACCAGACACAAACAAAATATTGAGTGAGTTAAAAGAAAAGATACCTATAGGTAAGATGGAACGTATACCATTAGATAAGAAAAATACTGTCAGAGAGGTTTTGAAAAAGGCAGAGTATATTGACTGGGATAGTATATCTGCTAGACTATTATATAGTGGTGCTATAAGAGTTCATGACATTGAAACACTTATGTCAAAAGTTTTATATCTTAACTATACAAATGTTTTCAAAGAGGACATAGAAAAATATATTGAGGGTATAGAGTTTGTGAGATGTCATTGGACAGATTTGTATGAAAAATATAAAGACAAGGAAAATGTTTTCTTTATAGTAGACCCGCCGTTCTTTAACACATGGGATTTTCAATACCAAGTAGACTGGACTTTGAGAGACTCTTTAGAAACTTTAGACGTTTTACATAAACCATCCATGCTTTTACTTTACATCCGATAAAAGTGGTTTGGAAAGTGTCATGAGATGGTTAGAGGACATACATGACTATGAGTTTAGATACGATAAGATAGAATATGAGAGAGGTCCTATAAACTGGAGAAAGTGTCATAACAAAGAAATTTTATTAGTAAGTAAATGTGGTTTGAAATAGGACTACTTGTTTTAGGTTTTTTCCATTGTGTCATTTATTTATTTGACGTGGCAGAAAAGTACAGAGAATATGAAGATGAACCAATGCCTGCAAATGTTCAGTATATGTACTCGTAAGAGATATTTTTATCTAATATTAAATGGACGCACAGAACTTAGCGAATGCACAGCAACCTGGACAACCAAACCAGAGAATATTCCAAATGAAGTTAGAATACAAACTGCAATGGCAAACTATGGTCAAGTGCCAACAGATGTACAAATGCAAACTGCCATGTCAAATGACGCTGCGTTAGGTTTGCCACCATGGTATGCAAATATGAGATGGAAAGAGTTTTATACAAACCCTGAAGTGGGATATAAACAACTTTATGCAGATGACGCGAACACAGGAGTTGACCCAGAATATGTTTTTCTACCAGAGGAGAAACAGAATGTATGAGCTCCAGTTAAAGAATGCTATGGAACTCAACAGGAAACGTAAGAGACTAGGCGGACATTAGATTTTTACATATAGTAAAATGGGTTTCTCAGTAAGATAGGAAACTTCTTTCGAAATGTTGGAAGAGGTATATGGAATGGAATAAAAACCGTAGGAAGAGGAATTTGGAACGGTGTCAAAAATATTGGTAAAGGGTAGGTCAGTTTGTTGGTATTATACCTAAAGACCCTGAACCAGAAGAACAAGCTCCTGTTATACAACAGCCTGAACCTGCACCACAGTCTAGTTGGCAACCAAATCCAACACCTCAACCGTATTAAAAAATTATATTTTTACCGTTCGATAGTAGTTGTATATGAAACTAAGTTCTAAGTAAAACGCATGGTATAATGGAATTATTCTTTTTCTTCCATCTGTAGTAAACCATACTTGAAAGTCTGAAATACTTCCACTTGGTGGTTCGTATAACTTTGTAGGTTTTTCGTAAAAGTCATTTGCCAAGCATAAGAAAGAGTTTTGGGCGCCAGAAAATGAAGCATGAACAATAATAGCAGCTGGGTCGAAAACATCTTTAATAAATATGGTTCATCTCTTGCATATCGACTGTAAATATTTGCTAAAGGAAGTTCGACTTTCTGATTTAACATTCTTTGCAAATAATACCATGACATTGCAGTGAATTCTGTATATATTTGTTCGTCTTTCTTTGGATTGTCTTCGTAGATTTGAAATGACACTTGTGAATTTTGTTTGTCATATACAATTCTCACATAAAGTGTGCTCTCGGTATTTGCATATTCATCAGCATATTTTGCATAACATGAATTTATTTTATCTTCTATATTTTTTAACGCAGTCTGTAGAGAAGATGAAAGGTCAACTTGTATTAGCTCAATTTCTTCCCACATTTTTCGTTTCCCTTCAGATATATAATCTATATGAAACCTTACAATAAATGGAAAACTTTTATCTTCTACAGACACAAACTTCATTCTACGAAAGCCAATAGCTTTTGTGACAGATGGGTCTCTTAGCCATCTTAATGGGTAGTCAAAACGATAGCCTTCATGCTTTACGGTCTCTGTCTCAAACTTTTGACCGACATTAGTAAAAAGTTCATCTAATGGTTTAGTTGTAGCAACTCTTGAATTTTCTTTTTCTATTGGAAGCATATTTTATCTAGAATAAAAATGTCAAATGAAACAGCGTCTATGAGAGAAATACAACACAACCGACAACTCATTTTGCAAGCTCTAAATAAGAACACAACAAACTTTTCAAACTATTCTAAGATATCTGAGTCATTGAAAGAAGGAAACTTAAAACTGACATTAAACCCAATGACAGATGAGTTTCTGTTTCAAGACAACAAGAACCATACTGTTTGTATAAATCCAACAAAAAGAACTTTAAACGAGAAACCTATAGATGAACTTCTTTTGAAAGCAGATATTGACAACAAAGCTGACAAAGAGTATGTTGACGATGAGTTAGCACGTATGGCTAGTGCGTTAGTGAAGAAGGCAGATAAGGAATATGTGGATGAAAAAGATGAAGAAATTAAAAAAATGGTTGAATGGTACCATGAACGGACAACAAAGATTTTAGAAGGTAAAGCCAATACAGGGTGGGTTTCAGGGTGTTTAGACCTTAAAGCCGACAAAGAAACTGTAGATATGTTGGCACAAACGGTTTCAAGTCATACCAGAGGTTTAATGGAAGATGGACAACAGTTGAAAGAGCTTGAGAAAGGTGTTACAGAGTTAAGGAATACAAAAGCAGACTCGAAATGGATAAAAGGATATGTAGATGCAACAAAAGAGTATATTTTCACATGGACAGAAGGAACATACCCACAAAAATATCATAGACATAACATTTCTGACGTAAATGAACTTGAAGAAAAGTTATATAAGAAAGCAGACAAAACAGAGCTTCAAACATTAAAGACAGAAATACTTCAAACACATATCCTATAGGTTCTATTTATACGTCAATGAACTCTACCAGACCAGAAACAGTTCTGGGTTTTGGAACTTGGACTCAAATAGTCGACAGGTTTTTGTATTGTGCAAACTCTTCAAAGGAAACAGGTGGAAGTAAAACGATTTCAGGTGAAAACTTACCTGCGCATAGTCACTACATAGATTTAAGTACATCTCAAGCAGGTTGGCATAAGCATAGATATTGGGATTGGTCAGGAATGATAAAAGGTAAAGGATATGATGTTAAAGACAACGTTAAGTTTGCTATAGATTGTTACTGGAGTAACACTGAGGGAGGAGGAAACCATACACATCGCGTTACAGGGTATACGCAAACAACGGGGCAGAGTAAAGACTACATGCCACCTTACATGACAGTTTACGCATGGTATAGAAATGCTTAGTCGTCATTTTCAACTTCTTTAGCATATTCGTCAGGAGTTGTCTTATATTTGTTAGGAACTGTCTTTGAAAGTATACCACCTTGAACTTTGACAAGTTTGAAACGAGGTCTGACAATAGTCGTTTTATCTTCTGCTTGCAGTCTGTACATTTTGCCATGTTTGCCTAAAACTTCATAATATTCTCTTGTATACTTTCTTCTATTTTTACGAACACGAATGTGAGTACCTGTCGAGTTCCCATTGTTGTCATAGTCAATAGTATTTTCATATGGGTCGCGTTTAGGTATTTCTATTTTTACTTTGTCACCTTTCTTAAGTTTGAAGCCTGGCATTCTTTCTTGTTTGTCTCTTTTGACTAAACTATTAAATATATAGTCTTTCTCTAAGTCGGGGTTGTTTTTCATTTCTTCGGGGGAGTGGTTTCCCAAACCTTTTTGTTTACGGTTATTGTAAATATTTAAAACTTGTCTCATCTTTGCCATGGAGAAGTGTCTATATTTGTCGTCATATGACATTTCACTACCTCACCACCTTGTGGTTGGTTTAAGTCTCTTAAGATTTTTATACAACTGTCAATGACACCAAGAGCAGAATGGTTTTGGTCGACAATGAAATATTGGTTTACATTTTTTGAACGCAGATAGTTTTTAATATCGTCTGATTTGAAAGAACTTTCACAGTCAGATGTCAGTTTTGTTGGATGGTATTTGTCAACGAATATTGTCAAAGTTTTCACATCTAAAATATTTTTGGACTGTAATGGTATGGCTTCACAGTATCTTGTGTTTTGACCGACAAATATTAGCCAGTATGGTGGTCCATCTTCTCTATACCTCGGAATGTTTTCCAAGATATCCATAAACCAAGCATTTGGTGTTGAACTAAAGATTTTTATCATGAGTGCTTTCTTTGTCGCTTAGAAACATAGGGGTCCTTGTTTGGATTCGTCATTTTTTAACCATAAGAAATGGGTTTATTTGGCGCATTAGCAGGAGTTGCATCCAGATTTTTGCCCGCAGTGGGAACAATAGCCAGAGGTGTTTGGAATTGGAAGGAAGATTTTGAGTACATTAGGTATACTGAAAGAGAAAGCACAACCTATTATACAAACTGTACAGAAAGGTTGGGAGTAGCACGAGATGCAGCAAATCTTATTCCAAATCCTGAAACAAGAGGAAAAGTTCAAGGATGGATGGACAATGTAGGAAGACAAGCAGGAAACTACTATATAACAAAGCAAATGACTACTATAACCAAGCAGGACACTATATGGACCAAGGTGAAAGATTCTTTAACAGAGGATATAACCATGCACAACAGTGGGTAAACAATAACCAACCGCAACCGCCTCAAACTGGGGAATGTAAATTTTTTACTGAGATGAAATGAACAATACAGCATTGAGACAAATGGGTTCAAGATGGATTTGTCGACTTCCAGCAGTTACACAACCACGTGTTTGTCAAGTTCTTCCTATACCTCAGGAAGTTTTAGACCGACTTAAAAAACAACAACCAGTTGAAAACAAACCAAACTAAAATTTTTTACTGAGATGAAATGACCGAAGAAGTTGAAACGGTAGATTTGACACCACAAACAAAAAGTTCAGAACCATTGTCAAAACCTGTCAAAGAACTTACAGATGAAGAGAAAAATTCAATAATAGAAAGTGCCAGGTCTGGAAATACAAACCCTAACTATAAAGTCACTTTTCATAGAAATGGAACGGCTAGTATCTCAAAAAAGAAACAGACTCTCACAAATAAAATATTGAAGTCTGAAGGAGCTTTCGAGACAACAGATGGAAAAGTTTACTTCACTGACCAACAGTTCATTATAGAACATCTCATTGACTTAGAGTCGAAATATTCTAAACTTTACAACAAACACAAAAAGTTGAAAGGAAAACAAAAACAAATGGCATATGATATTTATGAAGATGTTGACGACACAACTGTTCAAGCAAGTGAGGTAAAGTCAGAGGAACCGAAAAGTGACGAAAAACCATAGAAGAAGAAGCCAAAAACTGAAGATAAACCAAAACCAAAGTTAGTTTCAAACTAAACCAAGTCAACCTTCATTAGCTGGTATGGGTTGGCGTCAAAGACTTATGGCAGCAGGTGGTTATGTAAAGTAAAGAAAAAAATATTTTTTTATTTTTATAAAAATGCCCCCATATAGAATGGATAGAAAGTCTGCTAGAATAAAAGCAGAGTTAGAAAGATATGGTTGGAAAGTTTCGAAGAAGTTTAAATATAGGAAGGGAAGACCCATAAAAGTCTATGACAAACTGTCTGGTCTTCGCTACGAAATGGACTTAGAAACACCGCGCGCAATTATCCAAACAGACTAGAGAGGTTAGAAGAAGAACGTCTTATGGACATGCCTTTCGATGTTTCTGAGCCTCAAGTTGAAGGACACGACGGCTTTGCCAGATTCTACTGGAAACATGACGAACAATTGCATCCTTTGAGAAGGAAAAAAGGAAAAGGTGAAGACACATGCTCCCATGGAAAGAACAAGATATGCATATGAGAAGTATCGTGAAGTTAGAAGTCAAATTACATCTGGTCGAACCTTTACAGTAAACTTTGACGAAGGAAAGAACAAAGAAGGCTTCATGGGTGTACTTGCTGCAATTCAAGACGGAAATAAGAAAGGATACAATCTCAGACTAACCGTAACAGATTTATGGTCATATTTACTATGCACATGGCAATGTCACAACAGCCGCACAACTTCTTGACGCTTTCAAGACTACAAAGAGAGAACAAATGGTTGACTCCGACTCAGATATTTTGAATGCGATTGAAGGAATTGCAAGTGTCAAGTTCGAATGGTACCAACCTAACCCTCAAGCAGTCAGACAACATGCTGGATACTTTCCGTTCATAAATAAGTCTGACATTGACTTGACAAGGTATGGAATTTACAATTCAATTGAAACAATTGTCAATGAACCTTGCATTCTTACATGTCTCAGGAACTCTGGTCTTGTTACAGATGAGAAAATGAAGTATCTTGAGTCATGTGTGAAGACAAGGTACATTCTCAGAGGTCAATTGGCAAAAATTGCACCGTTGGCAAATGTCAATATCCGAGTCAACATTCCGACTGAGAAAGGTTCTTCACATGACGACTATGTTGTTGACAAAGACTTACCATGGTTGAAGATTGTAATTGTCCACAACCACTTCATGTTGAACGAAAGTCTTACAAACCCATTGTTCGGAAAAGGCAAGTGCAACATTGTCAGAGCTGTTAACATTCTTTTCGAGAAAGGTTTGTTGGAACCGATTCCAGATGACAAGCTGACAGAAAGTTTTGTACCAAAAGACGAAACAAACTTTTCACTGTTAGCAAGACCAAAAGTTGTTCCAGACAAAGTTCTAGTACAAAAGAAGTACACAGTTCCAAAAGGAGTTGGATTGTTCGGATACCAACCTGAACCAGAAGAACTTCCAATGAGGTTGCAAGAACTTCAAGATGCTATAAACAAACTTCCATTGAGACATCCAATTGACGTCAAATTGTATTGGAGAGCATCTGAGTTAGGTCAGAAGGTTTTATATGAAACAGGTTGCTTCGACGATGTTTATGAGATAACAGGAGAAGTTTCTCAGAAGATAAGAGACTCACTTGAATTTCCACAAACTGGACCATTGGTTGCGACAAGTTCGACTCAGATGAAAAGATATACTATGTCGACCTTAACGCTGCATACATGAGGTTTGTCCAATATATCCGACTGGAATTCCAAACGAAGATGGTGAGTTCCCAGGAAGGAACTATACAGTTGGAAAAGTCATACAACAACTGTATGATATTAGGAAAGCTTCAAACCCCAAACTTGCAATGACACTCAAATTGCTTATGAATTCGACATGGGGATATTCCATTAAGAAACCTCAAGAGATGAAGAGTAAACATTATGAGAAGGTCGACAACTTTGTTGAAAGGTTTTCTCCTTTTGTTTTGAAGTACGAATTCACTCAAGGTCAAAGTGGCTTAGTAACCACATTAAAACCTATTGTCGAACATTGGTCTTACCCTCAGTTCGCAAAGGCAGTCCTTGACAACTACAACAAATTCTTCTCCGAAGTCAAATCCAAAGTGAAGGTTTACTATGAGAACATTGACGCACTCATGACGAACGAAGAAGGCTATAACAAACTCATTGAAATGGGCATGGTCGGTGAAAAGATGGGTCAATTCAAATTGGACAAAATTTTCACCGAAGTTCATGTAATATCGAAAAGGAAGTACTGGGGTGTTAAAGAAGATGGTGAAATAAAACATTGCATGAAATAAAAAATTTTTATTCGAATTTGAATCGGACAGGTCGAGTTACACCATTCTTGGTCTCAAACTCATATATAACCTGTTTGTTTGTATTTTCGTCGACTATGACACGAGACACAAACATTGACCAAACGGACAAAAAGTGTCATTTCAGATGGTCACGCAGCCAATCGCATTCGAGCACTTCGAAGAAGCCTTACGTTCCAAGGGAGAGGGTGTCTGGTGCAAGGCAGAGGTCATGAAACTCTACGAGCAGTACATCCTCAATGCCTGGGAGGACAAATCGTCCTTGGATTGGCAATTCTACCAACTCCTCTGGGACGACCTCCTAGCAACTGGGATGACGAAAGAGTCCAATTCAGGGTCAGGAACTACTTGTCCAAATTCTCATTAATTTAAGCTACTTAACTAAATAAACACCTAAATTTACTCGGGGTTTCCCCCTAAAATAAAATTTTTTTACTCTTAGAACCACTCGAGGTTCTCCTTACGGTTGTTGAGCTTGTCACCGTCAATGTGTCTGACCTTCGTCTTCTTGCTGGATTTGGAACCCATTGAATTGCGACAAGCTTGCCCATGGAGATTGAACCGCGATTCCGAAGGTTAAGGTTCAAGTGTCCCAAGTTGTTGAGGACTGGGGTAAGAACCTTGCCTGTCTCCTTGTTGCGGATTTTGTATGGGTAGGGTTGGGAAATTTCATAACTGTCATCGGCAACAAGGGTTGCCCAAACTTCCTTTTCTTCGTGTTTCTCTTCTTCTTCCTCTTCTTCTTCGTGTTTCTCTTCTTCTTCGTGTTTCTCTTCTTCTTCGTGTTTCTCTTCTTCCTCGAAAATTCCTTCTTCAATTTGGTACTCACGAATTACGGTGTTGGAGGTTCTGTCCTTTCCGAGTACCTTCCAGATGGCGTCTATCTCTTCGAAGAAACGGTATATGAGTCTGGCAAGGTCTCGGTTTTCTCTCTCGTAATTGCGCAAGGTTTCCGCTAAATCGTTCAGGACTTTCTCATTGGAAGCTTGGTTCATGAGGAACTCACCTTTAAGTCCCTTCATCTCTTCCATAAGACTACTTTGGAGAGTCTTAACGGTGTTTGTCAGATGAGCTTTCAAATGCATAATTTGAATTTGAACTGGGCGCTTGTCTGGCAACATTGAAAGGACATCTGCCATTGTGTTCGGCTTCGGTGCTTGTTCGGACATCGAAAAAATGAAGTGGTTTGAGAATGACGGTTTTACTTCAAAAAGCTTGTTATGACGGTTAAGTCATACAACAAGTTTAAAATAATATCTTGTTCTTCTTCTGAACGTTTGTTGTCTCTTCCGATAAAAGTTTCGAACATGAGAACCAAAAAACGTTTTTTGAGATTGCGGAAGAGTTCAGGCAAACGTTCATATTCTGGATATGTTGGGAGCAGTTCAAAACATCTGAGCTGACTTTCGGACAAAATTGGGACAATGTCAACAAATTCATCTTTGGTCGGACTGCTTGAAGGTAAGTCCCTTACATGTAAGTAGCTCTGGTAAAGTCTTCTCATTTCTGCTAACTTTTGGAGTATAGCTTCGTAGTTTAGAAGTTTTAATTTTAATTGTCTTATTCCACTCTTGACATCTAAACGGTAACTATCCATGAGGTCAAGAGTAGCTTTGGTAGCTTTAAGTGGAGCTATCTGTTCCTTGACTTGTGCAATTTTGGTTGCAATTGTGGTTTGAGCTCCTTCAAGTTCGCCGTCTATGTCGTTCTCAACGCCTTCAACCATGGCTTGAAACTCTTCATCGGTCCATTGAGATTGGTGTGGGACGAATTTAACTTGCTTCATTCAAAAAATGAAAAAAAATGTTTTTACTCAAAACGTTAAGGTTGACTGAACTGGTTGGATGTCGCCTTCACAGGTTATGTAGAACGGCTGACCCGAGAAGTGAAGGAGAGACTGAATTGCCAATTTCATATGGGGTAGGGGGTTCTCCTTGTTTGGTATTTTTATCCAAGGACGTTTGTTTAGGAACTTAACAAGAGCTTCTCTTTTGGCGTCCTTTATGTCGTAGGCTGTCCCGTCTGGTATTTGAATTGGAATTCCAGTCGAAGTCTCGAGCTGAAGTGTAGACCTTCCAGAAATAGTGGTGAACTTGACCTTGGGCTTCATTACCCTGCGCAAGTACTGCTTAACAACTTCATTTATCTCTATAAGGTAAATTGCCTCGTCAAATCCTTCTGGTATTCCGAGTCCTTCCATCCGACAGGAAAATATTTTCCCGACAACTGGAAAAAATTTTCCCGACAACTGGAAAAAATTTTCCCGACGACAGGAAGGACTCTTCCAGTTGTCCGTCCGTAAACCATTCAAATTTTCGAAAATTGAGAACTTTTGGTCGAACTTCAGAAAAAGTTTTTCCTTCCGACAGGAAAATTTTTTCCTTCCGACAGGAAAGGTTTTTTCTTCCAACAGGAAAGGTTTTTCCTTCCGACAGGAAAGGTTTTTCCTTCCGACGGTTAAGCCACAAACAGATGTCCGACGTACCACCAACCGAGCCCATTCCCAAACCAGAGGAACCTAAAGCACCAGCCCCTGCACCTCAGCAACCTCAGTTCCAGCAAGTCCCTCCACCAAATTACTACCAATTTCCACCTCAAGGTTACTACCTACCACAAGGCTTCCCGAACTACCCTCCTCCTCAGCCTATGCCTTACTTCCCCAACCCTTGGATGTTTATGCAAAACCCTGCCCCACAATTCCAATCTCAATCCAAGAGAGACCAAGAGTTCGAGGAAGGTCTGAACCGCTTACGCAAAGAGTATGCTACTACCCCAATGGAAGAAGACAGGCTTTCAGTCTCTTCCCTCAAATCGACCGATTCGACTCGTACCACAGATTCGGTTCGTGACCGTGAAGACTACCTCAAGCAGTCTGAGAGACTCTTCATCCTACAACCATTTACAGTTGGAGCTCTCAAGAACATGCGCAATTACGAAGGTCAGACACCAGCTGGAGACCGCAAAACAGACGTACTCGCAAGAGCAGTCCAACTGGTCAAGACAAAGACTGAGATAGTCGACTTCATTCTTGCAGCTTGCCCATACAAGTAAAAAAATAAACAATTACGAGTTAAACTTTTTATTCTTTCTTTTCTGAGTTGTTTAGAGCTGGTTTCTCTTGTAGGAACCTTTCGTACTCTTCCATGGTCATGTAATTGCGAATTTGGTACGCAATTCCAGGTTCGTTGTTTTTGAACCTTACGTATGTAACGCTTCCATCCTCCTCAGGGAAGTAAGCTGCTAACATCTGACCAAGTTTTCTCGGTGACTCGGAGCTCATAAAAATGTCACTTTTTAAACGTTAAGTTTTTAGTCTTATTTTACCCTTTGTTTACCCTTTGTTTGTCAAGGTAGTATTGGAGTGCAATTTCTCCAAATTCTCTGTGTCGGAGTTCTTCAGCATTTTCCAAGGTGTACCTGGAGAACTCAAAGAAGTTGTCAAGAAGATACTGCCATGCTGCTCTTCTGAGTTCGTCGGTATTTTGGAAGTGTTGCACCTTCGAGTCTTCGGACATGAAAAAATGACACTTTTTCTATTAAACCGTTTTGGCATTTCTCATGAGTGAGTATAGTTCTGCCGAACCATTGGAAGAGAAGAAGTACCCTTGCTGGCAAAAGACAAAAATAGTTGCCTTAGTTGTCATTGCAATTGTACTCGTAATTGAATTCATTGTACTTCTCTTCACGTACATAAAACTCAGCAATGGTATTTGCTTTAAGAAGCTACCATCTTACTAAGACTAAACACTTAGATTTTTCAAGCTTGACTTTTTACAATTTGAATTTTGTCATAAATTTACACCAAAAATAATGTTTAGGTGAAGAGGTGAGATTTCACCTCTTTTTTCACCTGTTTTTTCACCTCATGAATTTTCATGATTTCATCGTAAATGTTTTGTCGAAACTTCATCGTAATGAGCGTAAATGACCCAAAAATAATGTTTAGGTGAAGAGGTGAGATTTCACCTCTTTTTTCACCTGTTTTTTCACCTCATGAGTTTTCCCGAAATAAAAAATAAAGTTGGTTTTTTTAAAAAAATATTTTTTTATTTTTATTGTAAGAACATGTTAGCAACAACAGCACCAAACTCGTTAGTCATGAACCCAACTTCTATGTTAGTAGAGATGAAAAGCTTCATTCCTTCTTCATATACTTTCGAAACAGAAATCCAGAAGATAAAGCAAGAACTTTTAACAAATAATTTAGACTGTAGTGCGAAAGATGAAACAAATGAACAGTATCTTTATGAAATGCAGGACATTATTGACCATTTACCTAAACTTCCTGAAATACAACAACAAAAGCTCACTATTCCAGAATTCGATGAAATAGAAGTCAAAGCAACTGACTCAGTAGAAATAAAGAAGTTCATACGTAAGGTTAACTATGAGTTTCTTGGATTTCATTGCAACCACAAAGTTATGGACAAAGATTGCGACATGGTTTATAAAAATATTTCTGACCTTTACAAATCTGAAGAATTTAAGACCTACGACAACTTTGTTTCGTTAGTTGCAAAATGTGTATGGCAGATAAGAGATAAAGATAAAAGAGGTAAGGTATGGAACGAACAGATAAAACCAGTAACTTTTGAGTTAAAGAAAACCATTGACGCCTTAGTCATACTTGCAGGTAAGATTTCAATGTACAATGCTAAAATGAACCCACAATGTTCAAAATGTAAAGCAGCAATGAGGAAATATAACTATTCTGTCAAAGAGATAGAACGTATGCGAAACGACTATGCTGACTTAAAGAAAGAAGCAGAGAAACCAGCAGAAGATAAAATGGACATGTTGACATTTCTAAACAAAAACTATCCAACAGCAGAAGATTTCCTTCTTTCAGATGTCAAGAAGAAATATAAAGAAACATTCGACATTGTGAAAACATTCGATGTACTAAAAGAAGAAATAGAAGCTACGAAATTGTTTAGGATTTCAAATATACATCATACAATTCATGTAAAACGCTTATAAAATAACAGGTGAAAAAAGAGGTGAAAAAAGAGGTGAAATCTCACCTCTTCACCTAAACATTATTTTTATTGAATTCAGCAACAAAATTCTGAGTAAAATAATTTTTAGGGCTTGTGTCAAACCGTTGAGTTTTCACAAAATTTAAAAAATAACGTTTACCATGTGAAACGCTTATAAAATAACTGAGGTGAAAAAAGAGGTGAAAAAAGAGGTGAAATCTCACCTCTTCACCTAAACATTATTTTTATTGAATTCCGTATGAAATTTCATGAATTTCCTCATATGCTTGCTTCCCTCGGAAAATCGTGAAGAACAGCGAGTAGTGAAAAAACCCTGGTCGCCAAAACTCTTTATTTTTTAAGCTTGACTTTTTACAATTTGAACTTTGTTCGCGTAGATGTGAATTCTGAAAGAAGTATGAGGGTCTTGTATGACTTTGTACTTCTCCCATAGTTCATGTCTGTCAAACTTACCTGCCATGGACTCTTTCATAAGTTCCATGAAATCGTCTTCGGACAATCCAGGGAAAAGTATGATATCAGTAAGTATTCTCTTTACATCCTTACTTAAACTCTTTGCTGTCTGTACACAAATGACAACTGAGATGTTAAAGTGTCTGAGCTTCTTAAGAATTCGACACATGTCTTGTTCTCTATTCTTTAACAAAGGATGAGAAGCAAAGTCATCTAAGATAAGAAGACATCTATGAGGGTAAGTCTTCCAATCGTAAGATTGCAATTTCTTCGAAATGTATTCTATCTCTTTCTGTTTGTTTCTGAAGTGTTTCTTCTCTAATATTCTCTGCATTTCCTCATTTGGGTCTTTAAACTTCGAATTGACATACTCATTTATAGCATTGTACTTCAAAACTCTTCTTTGGTACTTCTTTATCCAATCTAACAACTCAGAGTCTTTTATACATACTAACTTAGACTTCTTTATAATATCTTTGAACGAATTGACGGTTTGGTCAAATTGACCAGAAGTACTACAAATAACAACTAACTCATAGAATGGGTTCTTCTCATCTAGTTCTTGTTGTTGTGCAGCCATTTTAAGATAAGTGAAAGTCTTACCCGACCCAGGTGGTGCGATTAGACCTGTTATACCATTCTGAGCAAATAAGAACTTTTCATGTATGGGTTTTATCTGAGCATTTTCCAACTTCCTCTTGTTCTTGTTTAAAACATTCTCAAATTTCTTGTCAATGTCAGCAAACTTTTTTTCTAACATATTTTTAGAAAAATTAAAAATTTTATCTTTTAGGAAATGTCTAGCGATTTCGCTATCTATATTCGAGACAAGCTTTTCGACAGCAAAACATCTGTCGACCATAAAATCTTACATAGTGTAAACAAGAAAGGGAATTTGTTCTAAAGTTCTGTTTCTGGGAATATGACAAGAACCATAAAACATTACAAAGAGCAGTCTTAAAATTTGTCAATGACAGACTTGTTGACAGAGATGACGCCGATTGGAAAGATGAAGTCCAACAAAAGTTCTTAGAATGCAAAGAAGCACATGCGCTGTTCTTGAGATGAAATAGAAAACAGAATAGAAGAGCTATTAAAGGACAAAGAACTTTTACATAAATATGGTTCTGAGAAATTTGACATAACTCCACCAGAAAAGAAGAAGAAGAGAGAAAAGAAAGAAAAAAAGAAAAGAAAAGTAGAAGAGAAGAAGACCAGAGCCAGAGCCAGAGAAAAAGAAATTTGACATGTAAAAATAAAATTTTATTTTTAGAACATTTCTGGTCAATGTCAATGTTTCTCTTCCTCTTTAGGAGCAAACACTGGCTTAGACTCTAAAATCTTTTTACCCAATTTACCTTGAACTTCAACTATCTTAGACTCATAATATTCATAGTCGTCTGCTTTCTTTGGTTCATAAGGTATAACAAGTTTGTATGCTTTGCCTTCTTTAAGGTTTGAGAACCTTCTGTCAAAATTTTCTTTGACTGCTAACAAACCTTTTATGTCTAAGTCTTCAAATTTCGCACCATTTTTAGTCACAATAGCAAACTTAACTGGTTCGATGTTCCAACTTTGTCAAATGTAGACTTTTCAAAATGGTAGAAGTAACATTCAAATAAGCGAATGGGTCTAGTTCTTCTTTAAGTCCTGACATGTACTTGTTGACTGAGATGAATTTCATCATCTTTTTCTATCGGATAAAAAAATATTTTTTTTAAAATTTACTCATAAAATTTTCTTTGTATATACGCCGTTCTGAACATCTAAAAGACTTTTTGACATTTGCCAAGAATGTTCGTTTAGAAGCTGCCATATAACCATATTCTTGACAATATTGTTTATATTCATCATATAAAGACCTTTCATCTAATGACACAAAGTCAGTTTCATCTATGAACAGTTCATATACACTCTTGTTTGTTCTAACAATGTTTGTCTCTCTTCGGTATGTGGAATTTGTCTTGGATTGAACTTTGAAATATCTAATGTCATGAATATGAGAACAAGTGGTTGTAAAAGTCAGATGTCAAAGTTTCTGCTAAGTCGTCAAAATATTCTGTATCTTGCATATGAGAATCTGACGTTCTGACAACTACATATCTTCTGTCAGAACTTTCTAACTTCATCGGAACAGCATTGTTTGAAACCATAATGAAGTTTGCAACATTTCACAAACTCTTTGGTCTTTATATTTTCTTTCAACAACTCCAACTTTATCTGTTATAAGACTCTTCAAAGCATCTGAGTTCAAAACTTTTGTTGTATCTATACTTTGAAGTTCATTGCAAACTATAAGTTTCATATTCTCTATTGAGGAGTTTAAACTTGCCCAGATGTTTTCTAAGTTTGTCATATTCGGATTCGAATAACCTTTCTAACAGTTTGCACAAATATCTGTAAAGAAGTATTTTACCAGTTCCTTGTTTTCCAATTATAATGAGAGCAGTTTCATTCTTAGCACTTGGATGTTGTAAGATGTTTGCAAACCAACATAAGATATACTCATAGACTCTTTCGTTTCCATTGCATATAATTTCTTTGACATGGTCTAACCAAGCTTCTATAACATTTTCTTTCCATTCTACTTGTTCGTATTTATATCCAGTGAAGATAGAATAGAAGTTTGGAGATGGTGTATAGAACTTTATACACGAACTGAAAAATCTTCTAACTTTGACAATAAGATATCCAAGCATCTAACATCTTCATGCCAACTTGTACGACTTTTATTTTCTTAAGTTTCTGTCTACATTCTTGTTCTGAAACTATTGTTGCTCTTGGTTTGTTAAAGACAACATCCCATTCTTCATGACATAACATTCTGGGCAGAGTCAACATAAATGACTAAACGTTTCAAATTCTCGACTGCTTTGTTAAGTCTCTAAATGGACACATATTTCTGAATGCTTGGAAGTCATAAAAATCTGAAACATCTATTCTGTACATTTTTATAAAAATAAAAAAAATATTTTTTTTATTCTTGACTTTGTTGTTGCATTTGTTCCATTTGTTGCATTTGTTGTTCTTGAGCTATTTGTTGTTGAAGTTGTTCTTGTAGTACAATACTTTCACCAGTTGCATCTTCCAATTCGAAACTTTCTGCCGTCATTGACAAATACATAGGACATAAAAGTTTTACAGGAACAAAGTTTGCGTCAACTAAGGTTAAGTTTATGTTTGCTAAAGTGTTTGAGTTTACTAAAGCTGAAAACTCTGCATTCGAATGAACAATAGGCAAACCAGCAGAGAAAGTGTTGTTTATACGCATGAGTATCTTTTGGTCATAGTAGTTTCTGTCGACATTCGAATAGCACTTTGAACCTAAGTTTGAAACAATATATAAAATAGGTGTACTTAAAGTCAATGGAACAGACAAACCTTGTATGACACCTTTTCCTGTTATAGGAAACTGTTGGTAGTAAAAACCAGATATAAGTTTTGTATTATAGCTCATATCGTTTATAGTAAACTCAGTCGGACATCCAAACATAATGAAACCTGCTCTAGTTGCAGCACATGTTACATCCGTCCTTAAAGTATTAAATAAGTCAACAAAACCTGTTGGTGGTATATCTGAGTAAGTATCTTCAAAGGAGTATTTTTTACCATTCACAACAATAAAATCTTCTGGTGTCAAAAGAGCAAAACAAGCTTTAGTCGTCATTGTGTTTAAGGTTAGTTTACAATATCGTCCTTGAGGACTTTGTAAGTTTGTTGTTATAGAATTATATGACTCAGGGTTTTTAGTCGTAATAGTATAAACCATTGTGTCTTCTGCCATTTACTTAGCAAGTAAATTTTAATGAAATGTTGTGGTCGTCAAATATTTTTATGACGTCTGGGAAACTATATTTTAAGTTCAACGTTTCACCTCCTTTCATAACGTATATCTTGTCAATGACATTGTATGAAACACCACAGCAAGCAATGTCGGGTTCTATTTCTTTGATGTTTATATCGTCTGCCTCTGTCAAAAGTTTCAATAGTTCTTTCAAAACTTCATGAGGTGCAATGACATATGAGTTCACTTTTACAGGGTTGTGTTCGACCAAGTTTAACATTATACCTAAAGCTTGACAAATCTTCTCCTGAGTTTTAAGTTTGTCTTTAAGTTGCATGTAGTCGTTTCGAATATCTGCAACAGAACTTAAGTCTCTGCTAACTTCAGGATATGTTGGTTCTTTTACAGGAACTATTGTTATACCATCTTCGTCTTCGTATGGTTTCCCCACTTCAACATCTCTTTCTTTGACATTGACAACAACACTTTGACTGTTTGTTTGAGTTGGTGAATTTAACTTCACATCTGCCACCGCCATTAAACCTTTTGAAACACTTACGCTTCTATTTTTCGGAAATGACATTTTACTTAGAATAAAAAGATGGACGTATTCGAGTATCTCTTCGAATTGAAGCAGAACAAAGTTTACACACACAAACAATACAAATACATCGACAGAATAGTTCTTTATACAAACAATGGAAAATGTTATAGAATAGCAGTCTTTGCTGAACCAAAATATTTTCATAAAGCAAAGAAAGTTGGTATAACTGAAATGGTGAAAGTTCTTGAAGCAGACAAAAATATAACAACAAAACTTACAGATATTTCTAAAGGTAAGTTTATAATACAATTTTATGTCAAAACTGGCGTACTGTCAATATTTGACGGAGAGAAGTCAGTTCAAGAACAACTTACTGACCTGCTGCCAAAATCTGCTCGATGGAAGCTGTCGTTATACCAATCTGAGGAGCTCCAGCAGGTTTCATCGAACGAATCTTCAAAAGAGCATCTTCCGTGAAAAGTGCTATTGGTTTTGTAAACTTCTTTGCTTTCAATTCATCTGGACCGTCTCTGTCACCAGTATATTGTATTTGAACTGTACCAACAGTTGAAATACCACCCATAAAGTCTTCTGAGTCAGCAAATGGAATGCCAAGCCAAAAGTTTGAACGGTCTCCATTTGTATATTGAGTTTTTTGAGCTCCTGTATGAGTCCATACTTTCACATATGGCATAATAGAACTTTGCATTTCAGGGTTAATGGTTGTTGTGAAGTTGTTGTTAAAGTTCATAGCATCTAATGTCAAGTTGTATGACCTCATATCCTCAACTGTAGAATATTCTTCTCTTGGATAGTATTTGCCATCTATGTTTATATGGTATTTAATACCAGGGTTGTAGAAGCAAGAATAGTCATTTATAGTTCGTCTGAACAGTACAAACATAGTATCTGCATGTTTCATTGCAGTTGTTAAAGCAATATCTGTTCTTGCACCTGGGTCAGCACTTTGGTTTCCAACTTCACCTGCAAAGTCTTTGACAGATATTTGGTGTATAGGGAACATAAGTGGAACTGCAATATATTTGGCAGCTAAAGCATTTGAAATATCTGGGTCCAACATATAGACTGCAAGTCTGCTTTCTATTCTCTTGCATTCAAACTTTTCGCATGTGAACTTAACTGGGTCCCAAGCAGTTCCAGCAGCATTGAAATAATAGTTTACTTCAGTGTTGAAGTTTGAGAAACCAAAGTCTAAGTCAACTTTGTCTTTGCAAAATTCGGCGAATGACGTTTTATTTGTTCCCTCTACGTCTGTAATAGTGAATGGGTCTTGTGTTGGTGCAATGACTAAGTTATTTTTGCTTGGAGTAAGTTCGATAGAAATTTTTCCTGCCCAGTTTGGCAAGTATCTTAAAAACCTGAAGATGAGGAAAGATGACAAAGGAACTCTAAGTTTCAGTTTTACTTTGGTTACTGCTGCTGCAGTTTGTCCAGAAAGGTCAACATAAACTCCTGGAACGTTAGGGTCAAGTCTTCTTATTTTCTCAATAGTTGCATATTGGTCTGTTTGTTCTCTAGCTTGTGGTTGTACTGAGTTTCTCAAAGCGAACCATTCATAGTTTGCCCATGTTACTGTTTGAACTAAGTCAGAGTTAGAATATATCTTATATCCCATAAAAACTTCTGGAGCATATTGGTATCCGACATAGAAAATTCCATTGCAACCTTTCTTGTCAGACAACTTGGCAGAAGGTTTTATTTCAATGTCTTGTTCCACGTATAAGAAAGAGTTGTCAATAGAAATAATATGAAACCTGTCGCAAGCAATATCTACTGTTGTTGAAGAACCTTCTCCAAACTCACCTACATTTCCATAAGAAACAGCAGTTGTATATTCGTAAGTTCCAGGAACTATTTCTGACCTTCTAATGGCATTGTCGCATTCGTTATACCATTCGGAAACATTTCCATTCATAGCATCCAAAACTGTTGGCGTTATATTCTGAGCGGCGTACATTTCATATGAGTAAAAATATAGAATAGTTGGATTTATATGTCATAATAGAACCCACGTGGACCAAGCTTTACTTTCTTCCTGACTGAGTTTTTAACTCTTCTTTTTCCTTCATTGCCCTCTGCTTGAAGTTGTTGCATCTTTGCATTATGTTCATCTAGTATGTTGCAAATTTCCCATGTTCTTTTTGCCTTTTGGCTCTGGTCGCCCATCTCAGGTAACCTATATCCTAGAAAGAGTTTGTCATAGTCTGTATTTGAGTCTTCGCGTATTGTTTGCATGACTCTTTCCTGAGTTTCTGGTTCAAGCTCTTCAAACAGAGCTTGTCCATATGGAATAAGCTCGTTTCCAAATATATGTTTTTGTAGCCATTCTGGTTTTCTTTCCATGTTACCAACTATATCTTTTGTGAATGGGAAAGCTTTTTACCCAATCTTTCAGTCTTGCGTCGTTATTTCTGTAGTTGGTTTTATTTTGTCAAGGAACATGTTTTTCAATACTAACATTTCTTGGTACTGTCCATTTGAGTTTTCTTAAATATTCATCCCTTCTCGATTCATCGCCTGCAAAGTAAGTTTTTATGACATTTTGTAAACTTTCGTTTGCAAGGTCATGTACAATAGGTTCTCTTCCTTCTCCCTCCCTAACTTTCTTTCTAAACTCTTCACCAAATATACCATCTCTATGGTTCTGTGTAGTTCTTTGAGATAAATGTTCTAGAACGTCAGGTGTTATATTTCCATCAGCCATGTTCATTTCATACTGGTCCAAAATATCTGCATGTTTCATATCTTTCAATGGCATTAAAGCCGCGCTTAAAATACCAGCTATATCTCGTTCACCATTCACTTCCATTGCGTCTACAACTTCTTGGAATTGTGGTTGTAAGTTTATGAACCACCTATCTGGATTAGCTTTATGACCCCATCTCATTGTAGTTCCATCGTCTGCAGAAACAAAAGTAGGTTTGTTTCCATCTTGGTTAGGTTCTGAATGAACTTTAAACAATGTTTCATTTCTATATGTTTTCTTGAAATTTAACCTTTTATTTTCACCGAGTTCATCCGAAGATTGAACGTTAAATGCTCGTAAGTAAAAAGGGTTGTTGTATTTGTGTACATTTTCTTTCAGTACTTCCATTCTATGCTGAATATTTTCATCTGGTGTTGGAGTCTTTTGTATGTCGGCAAACATTTTTCGATATTCTTCTACTATGTCAGCCGAATCTTTCTTAGACTCTTGGAAAGATTCCATATTCTCCGCATACTCTTGTTGAGGGTCAAGATTTTTCGGCTGTTCCAAATCTTCATCTAGTTCTGTGAAGTTAGTTTCCAAAGGAGTGACTTGTTCGTTTCCTTCAGGCTCTTCTAGCTGTTGTTGCTGAACTATTTCTTCCATGTCTGGTTGTATCTGAACTTCTTCATGTGGAGTTTCTTGTACCTCATCTGCTGGCATTTCATATATTCCGAGACCGTTTTTAACAAGTTCCCTATTTAAGCCATCCGCATTCATAACCCTTTCTTCTTTCGTTCCGTCTCTATTTTTTACGCGTTTCATGAAGAGAGTTGAATTATCGTTTAGCTCTGACACCAAATATCTTGGAGTAAATTCAGTCATGTCATTTGGATGATATGCTATTAAATCATATCCCTTAGCGAGCTTGTATTTTCCAGGTTTGAAATTATATCCCATTTGGTGCTGAACCATAAAGCTAAATAGGTTCGGGTCAGTATTTCCTTCCTTGAACTTTCTAATAGCTTCTTTATATCTGTCACTAAAGTCAAGAGTATCTGGGTAACCATAATTTTCCTTAAGCATTTTTAAGAATTCTTGGTTTCCTTGTTCTCTACTTCTTTTATGTCCTTGCTCTGTTTGTGGTTGTTGCTGTGCAGTGTTTTGAACTGTTGGTTGTGGTGCAGTGTTTTGAACTGTTGGTTGTGGTGCAGTGTTTTGAACTGTTGGTTGTGGTGCAGTGTTTTGAACTGTTGGTTGCTGTGCAGTGTTTTGAACTGTTGGTTGTGGTGCAGTGTTTTGAACTGTTGGTTGTTGTGTTGGTTTTGGTGCATGCCTGTGTCTGTGTCCATGTGACGATGTAAATGTTTTAGGTAGTCCTGGTGCAGGTGCTTCTCTTGGAGGGTTTGGTGGTATATAAGTTCCACTAGCTAGTATATAAGTTCCACCAGCTGGTATATAAGTTCCACCAGCTGGCACATATGTTCCATCTGCAGCATAATGTCCTACCTGACTTTTCGTTTTTAAGAAAGCATTTACTAGGTCTGTTTTGGTCTGTTGTAACTCTTTTTCTTGACTTTCCACAACAGTTGCTCTAACGGCGTCATAGGCACTTTGAACTGCCTGTCTCGTTGCTGCATCTGTTATTTTCGTCATATTTTGTGCTACTTCTCTTAACTCTTTGTCGAAACCTTCAGACTTCAGTTTCTTTCCAGATGAGAAGTCGTTCACTAGTTTCACCTTACTATGAAGAGCTTCGAAGGCGTTCTTAAAGTCAGCATTCATTAAAGCTTCATTTGAACTGTCTTCATCCGCTTGTATTTTTGTCCTTATTGACCCTATAAGTTGGGCTGCTTTAGCGTTGGCTTGGGCGTCTAACCAGTCATTATTAGCTTTTATATATTCTGCGCTTTTCATTGCCTTTTGCATGGCTGCGTCGTTATTTTTACTTTCTTGTGCTAAGTTTTCATACTGTACGGTTTGGTTTTGCAACTGTAAAAGTTTTTCTGCCTTTACATTTGCTTCAACTTCTTTTTTATACTCATCGCTATCCATATATGTCTTCAGGGCTTTTTGTTTTATTTCTTCATCTTTCAGTACTTTATATTGAGTAGTATGGTTTTTCAAATTTATAACATCTTGTTCCATTTTTGCTACTTCTGCTGCTTTTTCTGACACTTTTTTCGCATATTCCTCTGTACTTAGTTCTTTCAGTTGTTCTTCTTTCTTCTTTTTCTCTACGTTTAACTCATTGAGTTTCTTTGTGTGTCTGTCATATTCTAGTTTCTTTTCGTTTTCACTTATTTGTTTCTGTATGTCTATGTTTGACTTTTTGACATCTGTTATTTGATTTTTGAGTGAACTCAAATTCATTTGACTTTGAGGGTTATAAGCTGTTCCGTCTGCAGCTCCACCATAGCCTGCCATTTTCGCTAAAAGTGCCGCTCTTAAACCTCCACTCTGTGCACCAATAACTCGGTTTAAAAGCATAGGGTTGCTTGACATTTGTTGCAACATAGTGGGGTCATTCATAATTTGTTGTTGCAACTGTTGTTGTGGTGTTAGTCTTACTATTGGATGTTTCAATGCTCTCTTCCTCTTACGTATATTCTTACGTAGCTTACGTGGCATTTTAAGTGAAGTTAAAAAGCGGTTTTTGACAGATGTTTATATGACACTTTCTCCAGTTTATAGGACCTCTCTCATATTCTATCTTGTCAAGACTTCTTCGTAAATGTTTTGTCAAGACTTCTTCGTAAATGTTTTGTCAAACTTCTTCGTAATGAGCGTAAAGGACCCAAAAATATAATTTATGTTAGAATGTTAGATCTAACATGTTTTCTAACATGTTTTCTAACATGGTCTAAAACTCTTGAATTTTCATGATTTCATCGTAAATGTTTTGTCAAAACTTTCTTGTCTATGTTTTGTCAAGACTTTCTTGTCTAATTTCTCATGAACTTTCATCGTAAATGTTTTGTCGAAACTTCTTCATCGTCAATGTTTTGTCAAAACTTTCTTGTCTATGTTTTGTCAAGACTTTCTTGTCTATGTTTTGTCAAAACTTTCTTGTCTAATTTCTCATGAACTTTCTTGTCTATGTTTTGTCAAAACTTTCTTGTCTAATTTCTCATGAACTTTCTTGTCTATGTTTTGTCGAAACATTTACGATGAAATCATGAAAATTCATGAAAATTCAAGAGTTTTAGACCATGTTAGAAAACATGTTAGAAAACATGTTAGATCTAACATTCTAACATAAATTATATTTTTGGGTCCTTTACGCTCATTACGAAGAAGTTTGACAAAACATTTACGAAGAAGTTTGACAAAACATTTACGAAGAAGTTTCGACAAAACATTTACGATGAAATCATGACAAAACATTTACGAAGAAGTTTCGACAAAACATTTACGAAGAAGTCTTGACAAAACATTTACGATGAAATCATGAGTTTTCTACGATGTTAGAAAACATGTTAGAAAACATGTTAGATCTAACATTCTAACATAAATTATATTTTTGGGTCCTTTACGCTCATTACGAAGAAGTTTGACAAAACATTTACGATGAAGAAGTCTTGACAAAACATTTACGAAGAAGTCTTGACAAAACATTTACGAAGAAGTCTTGACAAAACATTTACGAAGAAGTCTTGACAAAACATTTACGAAGAAGTCTTGACAAAACATTTACGATGAAATCATGACAAAAAAGTCAACGGCTGGTCGGCTGGGGTTCGGTCCTCCTCTTGGGTCTTGGGAAAAATTCTTAGGGCTAGAAGGCACGAAGTGCCTGGAAGCCCCACTCCCTTTTTTTTTTTTTTTTTTTTTTTTTTTTTTTTGTCCATCAATTATACGGTATGTCGTCGAAAAACTAAGTTCAATGTCAGAAAGCGCAGCAAATAAATTAACAAATTATCTATTGGATTACATTGATGAATACCAAGATTCAACAGAAGATTATATAACCGAACAACGGTCATTAGCATTAGAGGCTATATCATTTATTCCAAAAGCATCAGAAAAGCATTCTAAAATTTATACTCTAATGGAAGAATACTTAAAATCAGACCAACAAGCATACAATGAATCAGGGTTAATAGTTGCACAATCAGTTTCTTTGGGTATCGAAACCATTAAAAATCATCTTCTTAAATTTTTGGAAAACAAGAATTTCTCAATTCTATTTAATACAATTAGTGCACTTATTTCAAGTTCTTCAGTTTGGGATAATGACGAAGATTGTTGTTACTTCATTATTGATAAATTAGATGATTTGTTCAATTTCGGTAATGGTGAAATCCAAGATAAATCTTTAGATCTTCTTCTCTTTGCAGATCCTAAAAGTTGCAGGATTACAGAAGAAATTATTGACACTCTAATTGAAATGTTGGCAACAAAGTCACCAAGGGTATTTGAAATTACACAAATTCTTATTAATATTGTCTTCAATATCATGAAAGGTACATTAGAATGCGGAATTACTTTGGGCGAGTTTCAAGACAAAATTTGGGAAAATGAAACATATATTAATGATGCCTTAAAGGGTTCACAAATAGCTCAAGAGCAATACCAAAAGTTAGCCGCCGTTCTTCAATCAGGTGCTGAATATTAAACAAAAAAAAATAATTCTAAAAGAATTTTTACTAACAAATGTAAAATAAATGACATTTGTCAATTTTTAAATGATAAGTTTTTGATGATATATTGTGGTAAATCAGCTAAATCTCCTTCAAATTGTAACTCTTTTCTTACAGAACGATCTAGAATAGTT
The DNA here is from genome assembly GCF_026262505.1 of Trichomonas vaginalis G3. Classification (NCBI taxonomy): domain Eukaryota; phylum Parabasalia; order Trichomonadida; family Trichomonadidae; genus Trichomonas; species Trichomonas vaginalis. The sequence continues at coordinate 6,266,980 of NC_067204.1, read as the reverse complement.
ATCAATCTATTCTGAAAGAGTATTTCATTGGTTATCTCGTTCAATTGCTTCTTTTTGAGAATTTTTGATAAATTTTGAATGAATGAATTATAAATGTTGATTTTATCAACAATTTCTGCGGGAATATCATGATCATCACATTGTAAACCAAGCACCTCTTTAATGTTTAAAAGGATATCTTTCAAATACTTGTTTTCTTTCGAAATTTCTTTAATTTGTTTCAGCAAATAAAGATTTTTCTCAATTTGATAGTGATAAACTAGTCTGGCATCTTCAAGTGAACTGCTTTCAATTAATTTGGTAATGATTTCTTTCTCATTGGTTGTGTTACTTTTGTTTGATGTTTTAATTGAATTTTGAGAAATAAAATCATTAATATGATGATCGGCTAATTTTATAAGTTCTTTGATCTTGTTGTTGTGTTCTTCACTGTCAATGAATGAAACTTCGGTTGAATTTAAATCAAATTCCGGATTTTGATTCTCCAAGACTTGTAAAATAAACAAACTATGGCATTTCATAAGTTGTACAAGTTGGTTGTTTTGTTTAGATGAATCATTTTTCTTTAATCTTCGAATTTCATCAATAATTTTTTCATTTTCATCAATTTCGAGAATTTCTCGTATTTGGTTATATAGATCTGATTTATAATTCATTGTCAGCTTTAGTTCTTCGTGTTCTTTCGTTAGTTCTGTTAATTTTTCTGAGAAAAATGAAGATTTTTGGTTTAAAACTCTGTTTTGACTTTGTAATGACTTAATTCGTGCTTCTAGAATCCTACATATATCATTCAGACTATGGAAAAGTAGTAAAAGTTGTGTTTTCTTCTTTGATAAAATCTGTATTTCGATCGATTGCAATTCTAATTGGTTATTTAGTTTATCGATTGCCTCTGTATACTGTTCGGAGTTATCAATTAGTGATAAACTGAGTTGTGTTGAATTATCAAATGAATTTTCGGGTTTTTCTTGTAATAATTGTTCTGTTTCTTTGATTTTCGATTCACTATTCATTAGTTTAGTATTTAAATTGGCTAGTTGGCTCTTTAACCTTGAGATTTTCTGTTTTTTAGATTGTAATTTTAATTGAAGTTGTGTATTTTCTTCGGCTAATAATGCGTTTTCATCTCGTAGTTGATTCGATAATTCCCTTTTATGTGACAATTTCAGTCGTTCGGCTTTTATGTTACTTTTTAAGGTAAGTATTGTTTCTTGAAGATTAATTGTTTCTTTGATATGCTTTGTTCTTTCATTACTCTGTTCTTGCTTCAATTGTGCTAATTTTGCACTGATATTTAGCTTTTGATTTTGATTATTTATAAGATTTTCTTGTAAATCTTGATTAATTTCATTCATTTTAGTAATGTCTTTTGTAAGATCTTCGAGTTTTTGTTTGTTTTCTAAAATTTCTTGTTTAAGGTTTGAAATTTCGATTTCAGAGTTTGAACTCGCGAACGAATCAATTGATAATGAGCTATTTGATGCATTAATTTTCACATAATTTAGTGCTTCTTGAACAATTATGCAGATTGATCCTTCTACAAGTTTTAATTCTTTATCTGAAAGTGTCAGTACTTTATTAATAGATAATAACGTGTGAACATTCATTCCTAATTGCTTCCCAGTTGACAAATTGGCTGTCAATAGTGGTAAATTTAGATTTTTAACTGGAAAATTCTGAACTATAGATGATATTTGAGAGATTAGGCTACTTTTAGATGGTGTATGGACTTGTGGCTCACTGTCAGATAATGGTAGTATTGGCAATGAGACATCAATTCCTGACATTCAAATTTATTTTTTTCCAATTCAAAATTTCTCCAAGTCGATAAACAATACTCAAAAGTGATTTTCATATAATGCTCATTGAACAATTAGCAATTGTGTAAATTAGTCTATTTAAATTTCCGGTATGAAGAGTCATTACGCCCCTAGATGGTTTCTCAAGCTGATGAAACTTGATACCCTGATCATTAAAAGGTCCTAATTCATATATATTTTGAATGCAATCTCATGCGTTCTACTTTACACAGTTTTATTAGAATTCATATTCGAGTGAAAAATATATTACAATAAAGTCCCAGAGCAAAGGTTAAAATAATACCTCATGGAGTTGATTTATGTAATCATACTCTTCACTGGGATAAATAGATATATTTACTAAAAAAATAAACTGCACAACGTTTTGCAGCAAAGAAAGCATCAAAACAGATCATTGTTTCCTTAACAAATTATGGAAGAGGCTCTTTTATCGCCCAATATATAATTAGTATTCATGAGAATGAAAATCAAATTTAATATTCATTAAAATAGGTATAATAGCTCTGTAATGAGTAAAAATTTGCAGATACATACGTAGAAATGTAGTTTTTCGGCATTTCATGGTCGATTCTTATTAAAGATTGTGTAAGATTCATAATTAGTAAATTTGAGGGTTAAAATTGCATAAAATCTTCAAATTGGTTTTATAAATTATGAGCAAATAAAAGGATGTAATAGATAAAACAATGTTCAAGATGTCAAATGCTATTTATGCATCCTTACTGAGCAAAATTATTAAATTGATTAGATTTGAGTTAACCATGTGAGTTTCGACCTTCAATGTCGGTTGATTTTCGATGAGGTTACAATTAAAGTAAGAATCCTTTTGTTGACTTATGGAAAAATGATTACAAACCATTACATTAGTATAACTCGTATATCAAAAACATCGATGACAAAAAAAGGTAAATAAAATTTGACATTGATAATCGTAAATAAATTATAAAAAAAATTATAAATGTTTATCTTTGCTTGCTTATATCTAACAAAAGAATATAGTTTGTCTTTTCCAAATGAATTCAACTTCAGAATGCCAACTACAGACGGCTGGATGGGTCCTAAAACAAGATGGCAAGGCAACAATGGCTATTTAGTCAAAATTACAACAGCAGAAGAATTAACAAACCACATTGCTAATAAACACTATTATTCAGAAACACTTCTTCTCCCAACTTCTCTTGTTACCGATGAAATTTTAACAAATCTTGAAAATAATTTCAAACCTATTAAATATCTTCGTGCCATCATTATGTATCCTACTGGAGATGCCAACGTTTCTTCAGCTCCCAGATATCCAAATCAAAAGTATTCATACCATAAAGAAGATTACGACTGGAATCCATATGGATCTGGCTCAGACAGAAAGCAGCATTCATTTGATATCTATCAAATCACATCAGAAGAATACCTTGCTGCATTTTTAGCATTGATGAATGCTTTTCCAGAAGAATCCGGAGTTTATATCAACAACAGACAGTATTCACGTGGCAACTTCAAGAAATCGTACACTACTAAAAAGAGCGGAAACCCATTGGCAGACCCTGTTTCAGGCGTTAACATCTATGGTTCGTTCGATGCGAATTTCACCGGTCCTGCTGTTTGGGCCATTGCTTCAATCGACTCATTCGGTCTTACTCCATACAACCATGTCGGCGCTGATCGTTCTATGTCAGGATTCATTGGTTTACTCGCTGCTTTGAGAGCATTACAAAATTTGACTTGGTCAGAAGCCACTAAACCACTTCGTTATATATTCTTTGATACAGAAGAATTTGCATACTCTGGTTCCGAGCGCTTCCTTTACGATATTGCCAACTTCAAATGCCAAACACCAGATTCAGACAATTCAGATGCTTGTTCTATACCATACCGTGCATATATGGGCTTCAAGAATATTACTCTTGACGATTTCGATACTGTTATTGAGCTCCAAAGCATTGGTTTATACAATGATTCATCTAAACTTTTCGCACACTCAGAAAAAGAAGTTAATGCAGAATTTCTTTCGAACGTCACTTCAGTAAACTACAGTGGCGTCTCAATTTCCCAAGCCGATTCAGATTTACCCGGAGTTCCACCATCATCCATGAATTCCTTCCTCAAATACAAAAACCGCACCTTCAACCATGTTGTTCTTACCGGATTTAACAGGCAATACGTCAATAAAAACATCGGAATGCCAGATGACAGTTATAACAACATCGATATCGACTACATGACCAAAGCAGCAACGAATACCGCCAGGCTTCTTGCTAAGCTTTGCTTCCCCGACCTTCCTGAGGCGAATCTTTCATCAATTGTCGCAGATAAAGATATGATCAACCAAACACTGTACGGATTCGCTGTTAACCCCAATGCATCATCAATATTCCTCCATTTCTGGCCTCTCTCCGAAAAGAGACCACAGTTATCCACTGTTCCTGGCTCAATTTACACTGGAGTTTCTATTGGTTACTCTTACAGAACAAAACATCAGTTTATCAAGATGTTTATGGACGAAACAAAGGCTGCCAAGTACGTGGATGTTGACTGCAGTGATTCTGAGAAGGTAAACTGCTCTAAAATCGATCCAGAGCTCAAATGCGGTTGGAACAACAGATGCGTTAAATCTAATGTCGAATTTTCACCGGCTTTGTACCCAGGATTGGAGTTTGACTATGATGATTACAAGTACAATGTTTCTACATGGGATAATCCTTATTTCGCAGAAACAAGATGGAATAACCAAATGCTTTACTACGTAACACTCGGACAGGCTTACATCGGAAGATACGCAATCTTCGTAGGTGTTCTGTTATGGCTGATACTCGCAATCGGTGGTGCAAAGTTGTGGAGTTGGAATTTGACAAAATTAAGCAAATAATTGAATATAATTTCCTATTTTATTTCTTTTTAATGTGAATTTCGTATTTACTTATCCTAAAGATTATCATTGTTTTAACTTATTACTTTATTTTCATCAAATTCTAAAAAAATATAATAATTTTAATGGATATTTCAAAACATATCTCTAGTATTGATCAAAACTATTCATACATTGCTCAATGTGATCATTGTAAACAGTATACTAAGATTACTCTGTTCTTATTCCTTCTTATATTTACAAATAAAAACAATTAATAGATATGTCAACCATCGTATTGGTATTATCTGACGTTTAGATACAAATGATCACAAAATACATACACATTATAGTACTTTTTTGGTTATTTTTCAAACGAAAAATTTATTGTGATGCATAATGCGATTGAAATACAATGAATATAGCATTTCTAGAGCATGCCAAGGTAATATGTGAAATAAACTTTGCCAAAAATTTTTAAGTGTCCGGCCACACAAAATTGTGAGTAAAATCTTCGATAAAAAAAACATCACAAATAAATGAGTGAACGTGATTTCAACAAGCACACACCTGAGGGACTTCTTCGCTGGTCAGTAGCTAATAGTAATCCAGAAGAGATCAAGAATGTTGACAAAGCTAAGCTTATGACTCATGAAGAATTCAAAGAACTTTGGGAAACAGCATTCCCCGATGAAATCAAGGTATTAAAGGAGAATGTCAAAGTACTCGAGAACAAGCCAGAAAAACTCGAAGACTTGCATCTTGCTCTCGATAAAGTTTTGTACATTGTTGAAGGTCTCGACCAGGCTGACTGGTTTGCCGACCTTAATGGATTTGAAATTGTTCTCCCATACCTTCGTGATCCTAACACTGAGACACGTATGGCTGCAGCTTGGATTATTTCAAATGCCCTTCAAAATAATCCAAAAGTACAAGATAAGTTCCTAAAGAAGATCGGTATGCAGAAGATTCTTGATACATTAGATGGCGAAGATGACGAAAAGCCAGCAAAGAGAAAAGTTGGTATGATTTCTTCCGCAATTCGTAGTTTTGTCCCACTTAGAGAACAATTTTACTCTCTCAATGGTTTCAAGAAGATCATCGAAATTACTGAGAAATTCCCTGTTCTTTTCTCAAGATTGTGCTGGACAGTTGGTTCAATTCTTGATGAAGAGAATCTAATGGACAAAACAGAACTTGCTAAGATTAATATGAAAGAATACTTACTTTCCCATAAGAAGGAAATTGATGATGATGAACTCCTTCAAACTACTGTTTCAAGATTGTAAATAAACTATTTATTATTTATTAATAAATTTTATCTACTTTTTATTGCCAACTTCTCAAAAGAAAAAAAATTGATAATATCTTTACGAATTCCAAATCAAATCAATTTAAATCTTTACTACTCGGCTGTGAGTCGATCCGATTTCTCTTATATTCAAGTTTATTGAATATTTATTCATAAATTTTGCTTTTAATAAATAAGCAAGCATGTATTTTAAATCACATCACTCATATTTCTTAGTGCACAAGAAAAGAGCTTGAAATTCGAAGAAATTAAAATCAAGAATTTTTTTATTTGTTTCTAAACCAAATATTTCCTTAGAATAATAGACCATTATATTCCATATTATTTAAAAATGCTAGAGAAAATGACGAAAAATCATCAGGTATGCAGAAAGTAATTCGACCAATTTTGAGAATTGTGTCAAAACCGTGAATGTCGTCTGGTGCAGATCGCTACCTCACTGTATTCTCAGCGGAAGGCCGCCTTTGGCAGGTGGAATATTCCTTCAAGGCAGTGAAGCAGGCAGAAGTTACCGCTGTTGCTGTTAAGAGCAAGAATGCAGTCTGTGTCGCTGTCCAAAAGAAAGTTTCTGATAAACTTATTGATCCAAGTACAGTAACACATATGTATCGCATTACAGATAACGTTGGTGCATGCCTTGTTGGCTTGCCTTCCGATGTTAACTTTATCGTCATGCTTCTTCGTAGCTTTGCTAATAATTTCGAATATAAACAGGGATTCTCAATTCCAGTTTCAATTCTTGCACAAATGCTTTCAGAGCGTCACCAACTCGAATCACAACTCGTTTACGTTAGACCAAGTGCTGTTTCAGCCATTCTCTTTGGCTTAGATGGCCCATCAGATTCATTTGCTCTTTATAAAATTGAGCCTTCTGGCTATTCTAATGGTTTCCGTGCTGTCGCATGCGGTGTCAAAGAAATTGAAGCTATGAGCGCTCTCGAAAAGAAGATGGAAGACTTCGAGACACCAGAGGCTACCGCCGAATTTACTCTCTCAACTCTCCAGACTGTTTGTGGTGTTGATTTCGAAGCTCAAGACGTGGAAGTTTCTCTTTTGACAAGAGACAATAGTAAATTCTCCAAGCTTCCTAATGATAAGGTTAACGAAATCCTCCATGCTGTTGCTGAAAAAGATTAAAAAATTTTGCAATAATCATATTTATTATAACTCTTTTACTTTTTAAATACAAGCTAAACGTTAAAGTCATATTGAACTCGTCTCCATTTTTTAATCTTTTTGGAAATTTTGATTCCAATTTTTTTGATTTCAAGTTTATTCAAGAATTTTCGATATCAAACACTTCAATTGGACCTATTATGTTGAAAATTTAATATGTTGATATATACAATGATTGATTTTTCATCACGTATTTCATAAACTCTAAAAATAACAACTTACAATGGCATTAATCTTTCTATAAATTAATGTTATTATTGATTATTCCACAAAACAATTAATATTAAATTCAATTTGAAAAATTAGCTAATAAATAACAATATTTAGAAACAAAAATTAATTTTGATGATAATATGACCATTTCCTTAATGCAGAGTTAACATCAAATTCTTGATTCTTACAAAACATTTTTGTGAGATAAGAAACAATAGTATGACCTGTATTTTGAGAGTTGAAGTCATCATCTGAATAATCATTGAAGATTTGATCAGCCAAGTGCAGTAATCTCGACTTAAAATCTGCAATTGAGAACTTTGAAGAGATTTCTTCAATATGATAGTCTTCAATCAGCTTAGATATGTGCAATGAACTGAAAACATTTTCCATTGTTGGTTGAGATGAAACATTTTCCTGGATAAAATTAATGAATTCAAGCAAGAATTGGAATATAAAGTAGCCAGGGAACCTTCTATAATTAACGAACTCTGGGTCATTGTAATCGATTATTTCATGAGCAGATTCGATAATCTCATGATGAGAATCACTTTCGTCATGAGAAATAACAGAATCGACATCATTTAGCTTTTCTTCAGGTGTTATGTCTTCTGGTTCTCCTGGAATCATTTCCATTTCTGATTCATTTTGTTCTTTGGTTGGTTCTGCTGATTCTGGAAGTGGAATCAAAGGCTCATTAAGAAGTTCGTGTATCTCTGGCCTCAATTTTGGATCTCTTTGCAAGCATTGCTGAATGATATGTTGAATTAAAGGTAATTCTGGTGGATCTTCATCATATCCTATTGAATCGTAGACGACTTCGTATGGCATTCCACCTGTGATTGCCAAAATTTTCAACTCTGGCTTTGATTGAGGAAATGGCATTTTGTGATAAACTAAACGATACAAAATACACCCTAAAGCCCATACATCTGTTGTTCTTCCAACTTTACGGTTCTGAGGATCCAAAGTTTCAGGTGCCATATAGTTTAGAGTTCCAACTGCGTTTGTTCTTGTTACGCGAGTTGTATCTTCGTGTATATTAACTTTTTCTGCAATCCCAAAATCGATAAGCTTAAGGCGTCCATTTACAAACAAGAAATTCTCTGGTTTTAGATCTGTATGGCAATATGACTTATCATGAACAACTTTAACAGAAGAAAGTATTTCAAACCATATCTTTTGGATTAATTGTATGTCAAACTTATCATTTGGACATGATTCCATGAACTTCTTAAGGTCTTCATCACCAAGCTCTTGAACAAGATAAATCTTTTGCTTCGATTCATTGATTTCACTATCAATGAGCTGTATGATCTTATCTTCGCCCTTAAATTGTTCTAAAATCTCAATTTCTTTTCTATAGGTTTCGACAATTGTCTTATCTTCGGCATTTGAGTAGTCTACGACTTTTAATGCAAATTCTTCGCCGTGCGCATTGGCAACCTTATAAACTTTAGATGTACCGCCTGCACCTATTGGCTCTTTATCGATATGATAATAAACATTTCCGTTTACTTTAACTACAGCTCTGTGATGGGTTACTTGTAGGAAATTAAGCTTTGGCTTTTTAACTTTTTCATTGATTTCATTTCCTTCGTTGCTACTTGCAGATGATGATGAAGATGTAGTTTTATCTATTTTCGAAGAAAGCTTCATTTTACTGTTTAGATCTCTTGGGACATTCATTTGACTTGCAGGCAAAGATGCGAGTGGCTTACGCGTTTTAGGAAGCATAGTCAAATAAATTAAAACGCACGTTTAGAATTTCATTTTTGATATTGTTCCAAAACTCATTATATGTTATATATAGATAGCTGATAAAGTATAAGCATATTTTTGCATTGTTGTCGATTTATCCTTTCTAATTCAATTATCAAATCCAGAAAATTCGGATATAAATACTCAACTATATAATAATTTGTACTGCATATAGTAGGTATCATATTTAGATCATGGATTCTAGAAAATAAAAGACTTTTATCATTCATTGTTCAATTGTGGTTGTATAAATATATATATTTGTCATCAAATTATTGGATCCTTATTCAGATTGTTTCAGAACTCAGAGAAATATTGACAATATCATTCAACTAATCAAAAGAAAATAAAGAGAAATATCAAATTAATGAATGGTATTGTGTTTCTTTATAATTAGTTAACTGTTACGTAGATATATGCAGATCAATAGAGTTCGAAATCATTTCGTATATATTTCGTATAATATAGTCAAAGTTAAATATTAATTATAAAAGATAGATGGAGTTTTCGCGTTAATAACGAAAATATTAATGAATTTTTCTTTATTGTAAATGAACTGAAATCATATTTGAGTGAGGATGTGGTTTCATTTTCGTAACCGCATAACCGCAATATATTCATCTCATAGTATCCATTTTTATAAAAATTGAGTCAATTTTGCATCCCACGAAAAGAAATTGTCTCTAACAAAATTCATATTGGGAGTCAATTTGAATATTTTATTCTAATAAATGATAAGGAGATATAAGATATCAATGTTTTTTGATTACGAATGTAAGTGTGAGTCATTTCCCAAAATGGAAGTAATAATTAGAAAAGAAATCGTATCGTATGCATATTTTTAATTAATGAACTAAAAAAACTTTTTAGTATAGTCATGTCAGATTTTGTTGATCAAAATTCAATCCTCTCAATTTTATTATGGATTTTACACATCGTCATTAGACAATACTTTTATTTTAAATAATTGGAAAACAATAACAGCTTTTAGCCATTTTTTTATTCTCTCAATTTTCAAATCGTTACTCACTTTTTTTCTGATTTATTTTTATTTTATATTAATAATGCTTATTCTAATTTTATTGAAATTTATTCTTTGATAATAAAATTTTGAATAAAGAGTAAAATCTTTTCAGCAGTAGTACAAAAGGGAGGGAACTCTTTTTTATTGCAACAATTATTTTTTGAAAAAAAATTCAAAAAGTGGTTATCGATGTCCTTCATCACCATCCACATCGACAGTCCACTAAATAACACTCTGCAAATACCAGTTCATGATGGATGTACAGTGGCTTCACTTAAAGCCATCATTTGCGAGCAAACAAAATTACCAATAAATAATTTATCGATTTTTCATCAGAATAAGGAACTTTCAGATCCGACCATCCTTAATGAAATCAATAAGGATCGAGAATCATCTATCGTTTGTAAAATAGGTGAATCGAGTTTAAATTACCCAATATTAAAATCAAATATCGGATATAGATATAACAATTTATCACACGAAAATGAAAATTACATATCTGCCACATATCAAGATAATACAATGAATATGAAATTCCCCAACGAAAAATCAACATTTCAATTTGCAACCTCGCAAAGTATTGATGAACGTAGGAAGAATATAGGTCATAGTGTTAGAGTTATATAGCCGCAAAAGAGATCTAAAAATAAAGCTCCTAGAATGGTGGAATGCTCTTCAGATTCTTCAGAAGGTGATACTCCCGTTATTGTCCAAGCACCCATTAAAACCATGGCATCAATATCAGCATCTTTGCCACCAATATCTGGTTCTGCGAAATATAACTCCATAAGCGATTTTCCAGATATTCCGTACTCCGTAATTTCAACTAAATGCCTAGGAGAACTTTACTCTGATCGAATTTGCTTTAAGTTGCCACCACACGTTGCCAAAATCTACTGTCCATTTAATTATCATACCGGCGAAGAGAATCAGATCATCCTTTCTATAGTTCCAGCCATTGTTTCTATACCTCTGGAAATCAATGGTCAGGGGATAATTTATACAGGACAAGAAATCGACATTACTGACAGAATGAGAAATGGAGACAACCATTTTGTCTTCAATACAATGAACCTTATTGTTACGGTCGTTGCTTCAGTACAATGGCGAATGTCCCAGAATTATTCTTTCCTAGTTAACAAAATTATCGAAGAACATCCACCAATGATCCTTCCAATTGGATCTCAATTTACTACTACGAAATGTCCTCTTAGTAATGAAGAAATCCGATACCCAGGGCGTGGATGTCTCTGTACTCACTCGCAGTGCTTTGATTTGATGAACTTTCTTAAGCACGCGAATGAGACAGGTAATTGGGGCTGCCCTGTCTGTGGTCTCACTCTCTATGACCACTTTAAGACACGATCCGGAGTTTTTGAAGAATTGCTCTCTTCACTTGATTCCTGATGAGTATTATTAATTGTTACTACCATTGTGTATGTAATATGTGCGTTTTCCAACTTTTATTATTGAATTGCGAATAAAATTTGTTATCTATTTTTCTTATTATCTTAATTTGTTATTTTCAATAGAAAAATTATCTCTTGTGGGTTAATTTTTAAAAAATCTATATGAAATCAAGTAATAATAAAATATTTGGAAAAAATTTGTAGAGTATCAAATATTTATTTAATAACAACAAAACAAGTAAGTATTATAAATAAATCGCAGCATTCTATTGAGGCCTATCCGTTCTATTTCTTTGAAAAGGCATACATGTGCAATCTTTGACTATATATGCGGCATCTGATCTAATAAAGTTCTGTGGTAATCCACTCATAACTGATTCGAACAGCAGGTCGCCAGAATTTGATATTAGCGAAATGTACCTTTCAGGAGCGTCTCTTAATTGTTTCTCGTTATTAACAGGCTGTGATTTGAGAAAATTATCATCAATGGTAAATTTCAATGGAACAACTTCAGGAAGTTCCATTGAACAATCTGCTAATATGTCACTTTTTATTACTTCACTGGCTTCTCTGGAATAAATCTAAACAATTTGGCTAAGAGAAGACTCACACATGTAAGAAGCGTGATATTTTAACTTTAAATTGTGGATTTTGACACCTTATTTACTATTTTTGTTTATCTGTGATCATAAATAAATTTTAACATGTTGAATGGGTACATGTGATGTTGGATTGTATGTTTTGCATGTATTTGAATTTGAAAAATAGTAAAGTTAGCCAAGAATAGAAGGATTAAAAAGAAATATGAATTCTCAAGAGATAAATTATATAAGATTCCACTCATTGTATGTTAAGAAATGAATTCATGGAGGAATTCTACCAGAAAGAAAAAATTGTTTTTTCAACTTGGAATGCGGCTTTAAACAAGAGAAGTTAGATATCAATAATCGACATTGTGAGTATATTAATTAATCATTGTTTATTTAATTAAATATCTCAGTTATTTGGGAAATGATTTGCCAAAGATTTTATTTAGAGAAATCAATCGTAAGATATATTGAATGAAATAAAATTTGTATTTAAAAATGGTAGCGAAATTAAATGGATTGAAAAAGAGAATTCGGAAATAATTGTTTAAATTGTTTCAAAAAAAATGAAAAATTCAATATTTCCTGATGTAAAATAAATAAATGAGTTTGGAAGGAAAAAAAATTGTGAGTCACTTTTTAAAATGCATCAATCATTAATAATGTATCTGTGATTTATTCGAGAGTTGGTATAATTTCGGGTTTTATATATTAAAATGAAAATTAACAGATGGCAATAGAATTTCAACCTCAATTTTATCGTCCAAAATATAAATTATTTATTTGTTAGATATAATCGCTATTTTATTATATTTTAGCATCTAATTCGATCGACCATTCAATTTTTATTCCATTTGACACTTGATTTTTTTAACTTTTATTATGGTGTGTGCAAATATATTGTGAGTTAATTCTTGATTTTTCATCATGTGCATCTGTCAATTTTTTAACGTGTGGAATTTCCATAATTAATTACTCTTTATGTAGTACTCTATAATTTAAAAGATTCAAAAAAAATAGATAAACCTTTGAATAGTTTATTTTTCTGAACTTATCTTCAATAAATTATGAAATGCATGAAAGACTACATTAAATTAGCTGCAAAAAAGAAATTGAATAGAGCAGAGCGTCGCAGTTTAATTTCGTCAATCAGCGCATGCAAAAACTTCGGAACCAATGCCGATGAATTTTTATCCAAAGCTGACGTTTATGATTCAATCATATATACTTATTGCCGTGCACTACGCCGTATCGGTATACCATTTACTTCATTCCGAGAAACTGAAAGATATAAGTTTATGTTATCATTATCAATTCAGCAAACATGGGATGATGGCTTGGGTTCAGTTTTGTCAAATACACTGTTTTTGAATTGTAAAGACTATCCGATTTCAAATTTTAAAGAGCCATCAGATCCTTATCACGCTGCATATCAGTCGTTGCTTAAGGGTGTATATCCAATGGATGTTGCAGCAAAACTTAGAGCACAAGAAGACGAAAGAATTAAATGGATTTCTGTTTACTGCAATCAAAATAGGGTTATAATTGCGTCATACATAAAGAAAACAAACAAATTTTCTCTTAACAGATGCCTAAGCACCTATAACGGAATGATAGAGTTTACCGATGAAGATATCTATGACTTCGAAAAAGGACGAAATACGAAACAGCCAATCAAAACAGATAGAATCGACCCAGAAATACTTTTAAATCATCATCCTACCGAGACACCTCAAGTGAAAGCACCGGTTATCAAATGCGTTTCGGTCAACGTTCCAATAAAAGTACATAGAATTAAAGTTGACGAGGTTCTCAAATTCCCTCAAATTCCACGACCATGTTCAATATTTGAACGCCAAACTTTGTAATTTTTTTACAATAATCTGTGATTTTATTATGTTAAAAATATTTATATTGAATATACTGATATATTTTTCAAACATGTGTTCTTGAACTATGTGTTAGAGTTTCAAGCTCGAAACAATCTGTACTGTTGAATATCAAAATTTCAATAATAGAAAAAGATATTTTAGATTAAAATTAGAATAAAAATCATAAGCTAATAATATTGTTGGTGGAGAGACAAAAAAAGACGCTTTATTAGATTTTCAAGATAAATTTTAAAAAAATGAAACAAAAATAAATGATATAGGTTTTATATATCAAGAGTAAAATTTGAATATTCAGAAAAATTAAATAGGTTTTCCATGAATTGTCATATGGAAAACGTGTAAACTAATCAAAATTTTCAAAGTGAAAAATATAATTATTTAGATTCAAATGACTTTTGGTAAAGTAAGATATCTCCATAAAACGATTCTGATTAGAATTGACGATTTGTTAACAATTTTTGTGTTAGATTACTTTTTGAGATAATTCAATTCAAACTTCAGATAAACTGAAAAATCTACATTTATTCATATAATACTGGACTAAAAAATAAGATTAAAAATGATAAAAATCAAGGTTTGTGAAATGAAAATCTCGAGACAAAATGTATTATAGACATATAATAAATAACTGAATTCAGATTAACAAAAATCATCAACTACATCTAATTTTTAATAACTATTTTTATAATTTCTTTATTTATGTATGGAAAAATAATGAAAACGATGATATAATTAATTTTTGCATCAACAATAATTTCATTTTATTTGTTATTTTGAAAAGCATTCTTTTTTTCTATATACCCAGATTTTCCTTACTTTTACCACTCCCCATGTAATTTCTGGGGAAAACGATAATTCATTTTTTTATGGATGAATAGATCGTTTTCCTAGAAAGGACCTCATATCTCTGGCTAAAAAGAGTGTCAGATCCTAAATAGATTATTGATCTAGTGTACAAATCCAATAAAAAGCCTATTTTTTTGGCTTTTTTGGTGCTCATTTTTTCGAAGATCTACATGAATATGGGGAAACCATCGGATTTTTTTGGTTAACCCACATCTTCATGTAGTCTGGACTATCTTTCCTCGAAGGACCTCTTTACGGGTGTAAAAACTCATAAAGTTCTCAAAAGATTCATTCTCGATCTCCATGCTGAAAGAATTTACAATAAAAAAGAGATCTACGCATCAAACTACAGCCATAAATGAACTGAACCCCTAAAGCTCAGCTCTTAGTTTATCAAAAACGTCGAAATCCTTCTCATTGCAATCAAATTTTCTCAATAACTCATAAGAAAAATCGAATTTTGATTAAGCCGATGTTATAGGTATCACAAATACTACAAACTTGAGCAATATCGAAATTGCCAGCAAAAGTTTGAAATTGCATTGCTCATATTTGTTTTGTAAACTAAAAATCTGCTTATATTATTCATTAATTTTTTATATATTATTCATATACTTTAATAAAAACAATACTATTTCACCTTAAAAATGAATTTCATAAGTCAATATTATTTTTTTGAAAATGTATCAATTTTCGATTAAAACAACATGAGAATAAAATTTACGCAAAATTATTTTAAAAAATGGTTTTAAAAATTTACAATTGATGAAGAATAAGATTGCAAGAAGTTTTGAAGTTTAATTTTAAGAAAAAAAATTCGGATATTATTCATGGATCTAAGTAATCTGATATTTGAGTATCGGCACTATGCATAAAACATATATTTATAGTTTTTTTGGAGTTTTATGATTTTAAATATATTCAAATTTGGCAATCCAATCAATTTTTAAAAAATAGGTAAATAAAAATAGATTACATATGCAGCAGATTTAGAACATGAAACAAATCTTATAGTGACCCAAAAAAAAATTCATGATCCAAAAAAGAAAAAATTTGGCTAAATGGGAATCAAGCCTTGGCATAATGAATCATTATGTCGGATGTTTCCACTACACCGGCAGTTCGAAAAATACCCTTGGTGGTTCTATTTAATAGCTACTCCCAACGATAGGCGGTGTCCCCAGCTTTAGAGAGGTAGTAAAAGTAAGGAAAATCTGGGTATATATTATATTTTGTAATTGCTGTTGATTCTATGATAATAGATGGTCTTTCCTTCCTATCCTTCCTATTTTTGCTTGATTCTTTATTTAGATTCCATTTAAAAAAAATCCTATTATTGCTAATTTATTTCATGGAATCCTACCATCAGTTTTATTGATCATATAACAAAAGACTTTCATGGATTCTTCTTTGTTTCGCTGAATATAAGCTTTTTCTCAAAATAATATCTACTTTTTGACTATGGAAATTTTCAATTATTCGATCGGTTTTTCATCCACCAAAAAATACATCAATTTGCCAACTGTTTGTTATTATTCAAAATAAAGCTGATTTATTTTTCGTAAAATAATTGTCTCTATCAATTATGTATTTCATCGTTCATTACTTTTCGACCTTCAATTTAATGGAATTGCTTATTATCCATTATATGTCTTTCAAAATTTTACCAAATTAATTTCAATTTTTTTAACCATCATTTTTTGATCGTTCTCACTATTAGTGGCATCGATTTAACCGGATTGATTAAAAATAAATGTACCTTCAGCTCCATGACCAACTCTTTTAATACAATAGGTTTAACTAAGATTATCAGTTCGAATTCTAATCGAATAAATTGTATTTTATCTTTATTATTCTTTTTATTCTGCTCATGATATTTTCTTTATTTTGCTAAAATGTTATTTAATCATAATTATTCATTATCAAGATTATATCAAATTATATTTTTTTTTAATTCTGAGATGAATAAATCTCATCAAAGAACCTTATATTTATAGTGTTAATCTCCCAAAGTGCTTTTCTTTTGATGAATTATTAATTCTAGCTTATTTAATTCATAATTCAACTTCTAATGATATTGAGGTAGCTACAGAAATAGATTTATATATTTTGAAATCGTAAATCAATTATTACATTTTATGTTGACATGGAAAATATGAAAATTCCTTGTGGAATCATTGGCGACAACAATATGAATATTTGTTGTTCATCTTACATCATTAAATCAATAAAGCATTAAACCTTGTCGATTTCTTGCATCATATCAAATGTGGAAAATGAAAATGATTTTTAAAAAAGTGACGAAATTAACGAATATGGATTTGGTAACTCCTCCAAAGGAGAAACAAAAAACATCAAAAAGTCCTGTTTCAGCTCCTAGGGCAGATGTAAAAGCATCTCCATTGCAATCTTCAGAAATTGATTCACTCATTAAAAATTTTAGAACTCCAGTAAAAGCATTCCGCCCAAAAGCCAATGCTTTATCTAAATCTCCTACTTATTATTGGAAAACTAAATTCCAAGAAGAATTTAGAAGAGGAGATTTTGAAGCTGAAGAATCAGATTTGAAGAATTTAGAATTGGAATCTTGGGTTCCCATCTATAAAGGAGATATTGAAAAATACCAGAAACAGAAAAACGAAAAGAAGCTAAAAGATCCATTATTAAATTATACAAACCCTGCAACGGTTCAAGAAATAGAAAAACAAGCCTTAAGAATGATTACAAATGCATATAGAGAAAAAATGGCTGATGCTATTCCAACATTGTTGCAAAATCAAAAGATTTTAGCTAATAAAATAGCTGAAAAACAAAAAGTATCTGATCAGCAAATTCAAAATGATAAGAAGGTTAAAGAAAGAATGATACAAACCATACTTTTGCTTCAGGAAGATTTGGATGCTGCAATTCAATCCAACAAACGACTTGCTAACAATATTGATCTATTAAAGAAAGCGAAAACTCAAGCTCAACTTTCGAAAAATGGACTTAAAGCTAATGTCAGCGTTGGGTTAATATAATAATTTTTTATGCATAAATATACTGTTTGTTCTCTTGTTAAATTGTATGTTTGTTTTCTTTGATAATTTGTTTCATATATGCAGCTTCAAATGCAGATTTCTCATAGAAACAAAACAACTGAAAATAAATATCTTGTACGATATTATAATTCCAAAGGAATTACGCGTTGATTCATTATTTTCTTCATGATTATATCATCCAATAAAATACAATCTATACATTATACCTGAAGAGAAATTTTAAGGAAAATATTAAGTTGTGCAATTTGCATTTATCTCTGTATGTGATGCATATTTTCACGATCTGACAGCAGAAATCGAATCAGCGGAGCCAGAAGAATCAGATTACGTGTGGAAAATAGGTTTTGAACGCTTAGATAGGGCTAAAATGAGACTTTATGAGATGTGTTGTATAATTATAGTTTTTGCGATAATGTGTCATGAGATCAGAATATGAAGAGAGTAAATATGTATTATTGTCACAGGTTTATATGTGGGGATAGCTCGATAGAGTCTCTAAAAGAGATTAGTACGTGAGTAAGGCGATTTAATAAACAAAAAGGAAAAAATAATTAATTTTTTTTTTTAACTTCGAAAAGATTGTATGAAAGTGTCTTTGATTGTAAGATACATTTAGATCGACAAGAGTGTATTGTGCACTCTTGTCGGTCAAACTTCCGCATTCAAGTTATGAATGCGGAAGAGTGTCTCATTCTGGGAGACATGCAGTGACAATGTCTCCCGGAATGAGACATGCAGACCGACAAGAGTGCACAATACACTCTTGTCGGTCAAACTTCCTAATACAAAATTTGATTCCCTTATTATCTTCTTAACAAAACTTAAGATTTCAATAATACATCATGAAAACATTCATTTACTACATTCACACTGTTATTCCTTTCTATAAATTAACTCATTTAATAGAATCTTGTTTTTATATCTTATTATTTTCTCATAATACTTCTAATTCCTCTATTTCCTCTTCCACATAAAATTTAATTTTGTAATGCTATCATATACACTTAATGTTTTCAAATTTTCAGATTTAAATTTAATCTTTATTTTCATCATCATTTATAATCTTGTTCCTATATAAAGTTATAATAAATTATCGTCAGATTCTAATATTTATGATTCTTACTACTCAATTCAATATAATTATGTTAGTCACTCATATTCAGGAGAATAATTTAAAAATCTATAGCTCATATTTTGATAGTTATATATTTAGATGATATATATTGCAATTCAAAAAAAAGGTAGTGGGGCTTCCAGGCGCGTTGCGCCCTCTAGCCCCGAAGATGTTTAGTATAAATGAAGTTTTTATTCGGAGGGCTTCCAGGCGCGTTGCGCCCTCTAGCCCATAAGAAATTTTGCCCAAGACCCAAGAGGAGGACCGAACCCCAGCCGACCAGCCGGTGACAAAACCAAAACCGTTGTTATTTACATCATATTAATGGTGTCACTTTTTTTAAATGTCACTTTTCATAAATTATATATGTTTTCATGTTTTGTCACTTTTCTGTCACTTTTCGGGTAAAAACATTTTTATTATTATATATAAATGAATTTTACAAAAACGCCGTTACCGTTCTTTGGAAATAAGAGTAGATGTAAAGATATTATATTGAGAGAACTTAAGAAACTACCGAATGGTCTAACATTTGTAGATTTGTTCGGTGGAAGTTTCTATATATCCCATTTATGTCATACCGTATTTACTGACTCAAAGATTATATGCAATGACTTCGACAACTATATGAACTGTCTCAAACATATTCCAGACACAAACAATATATTGAAAGAGTTAAAAGAAAAGATACCTATAGGTAAGATGGAACGTATACCATTAGATAAGAAAAATATTGTGAGAGAGGTTTTGAAAAAAGCAGAATATATAGACTGGGATAGTATATCTGCTAGACTATTATATAGTGGTGCTATAAGAGTTCATGACATTGAAACACTTATGTCAAAAGTTTTATATCTTAACTATACAAATGTTTTCAAAGAGGACATAGAAAAATATATTGAGGGTATAGAGTTTGTGAGATGTCATTGGACAGAGTTGTATGAAAAATATAAAGACAAGGAAAATGTTTTCTTTATAGTGGACCCGCCGTTCTATAACACATGGGATTTTCAATACCAAGTAGACTGGACTTTGAGAGACTCTTTAGAAACTTTAGACGTTATACATAACCATCCATGCTTTTACTTTACATCCGATAAAAGTGGTTTGGAAACCGTTATGAGATGGTTAGAGGACATACATGACTATGAGTTTATATATGACAAGATAGAATATGAGAGAGGTCCTATAAACTGGAGAAAGTGTCACAATAAAGAAATTTTATTAGTAAGTAAATGTGGTTTGAAATAGGACTACTTGTTTTAGGTTTTTTCCATTGTGTCATTTATTTATTTGACGTGGCAGAAAAGTACAGAGAATATGAAGATGAACCAATGCCTGCAAATGTTCAGCATATGTACTCGTAAGAGATATTTTTATCTAATATTAAATGGACGCACAGAACTTAGCGAATGCACAGCAACCTGGACAACCAAACCCAGAGAATATTCCAAATGAAGTTAGAATACAAACTGCAATGGCAAACTATGGTCAAGTGCCAACAGATGTACAAATGCAAACTGCCATGTCAAATGACGCTGCGTTAGGTTTGCCACCATGGTATGCAAATATGAGATGGAAAGAGTTTTATACAAACCCTGAAGTGGGATATAAACAACTTTATGCAGATGACGCGAACACAGGAGTTGACCCAGAATATGTTTTCTACCAGAGGAGAAACAGAATGTATGAGCTCCAGTTAAAGAATGCTATGGAACTCAACAGGAAACGTAAGAGACTAGGCGGACATTAGATTTTTACATATAGTAAAATGGGTTTCTTCAGTAAGATAGGAAACTTCTTTCGAAATGTTGGAAGAGGTATATGGAATGGAATAAAATCTGTCGGAAGAGGAGTATGGAACGGTGTCAAAAATATTGGTAAAAGAGTAGGTCAGTTTGTTGGTATTATACCTAAAGACCCTGAACCAGAAGAACAAGCTCCTGTTATACAACAGCCTGAACCTGCACCACAGTCAAGTTGGCAACCACAACCGGTATATTAAAAAATTATATTTTTACCGTTCGATAGTAGTTGTATATGAAACTAAGTTCTAAGTAAAACGCATGGTATAATGGAATTATTCTTTTTCTTCCATCTGTAGTAAACCATACTTGAAAGTCTGAAATACTTCCACTTGGTGGTTCGTATAACTTTGTAGGTTTTTCGTAAAAGTCATTTGCCAAGCATAAGAAAGAGTTTTGGGCGCCAGAAAATGAAGCATGAACTATCACAGCATCTTGGTCGAAAACATCTTTAAATAAATATGGTTCATCTCTTGCATATCGACTGTAGATATTTGCTAAAGGAGGTTCAACTTTCTGATTTAACATTCTTTGCAAATAATACCATGACATTGCAGTGAATTCTGTATATATTTGTTCGTCTTTATTTGGATTGTCTTCGTAGATTTGAAATGACACTTGTGAATTTTGTTTGTCATATACAATTCTCACATAAAGTGTGCTATCGGTATTCGCATATTCATCAGCATATTTTGCATAACATGAATTTATTTTATCTTCTATATTTTTTAATGCAGCCTGTAGAGAAGATGAGAGGTCAACTTGTATTAGCTCAATTTCTTCCCACATTTTTCGTTGCCCTTCAGATGTATAATCTATATGAAACCTTACAATAAATGGAAAACTTTTATCTTCTACAGACACAAACTTTATTCTTCGAAAGCCAATAGCTTTTGTGACAGATGGGTCTCTTAACCATCTTAATGGGTAGTCAAAACGATAGCCTTCATGCTTTACGGTATCTGTCTCAAACTTTTGACCGACATTAGTAAAAAGTTCATCTAATGGTTTAGTTGTAGCAACTCTAGAATTTTCTTTTTCTATTGGAAGCATATTTTATCTATAATAAAAATGTCAAATGAAACAGCGTCTATGAGAGAAATATAACACAACCGACAACTCATTATGCAAGCTCTAAATAAGAACACAACAAACTTTTCAAACTATTCTAAGATATCTGAGTCATTGAAAAGGGGTGACTTAAAACTGACATTAAACCCTATAACAGATGAGTTTCTATTTCAAGACAATAAGAACAATACTGTCTGTATAAATCCAACAAAAGGAACTTTAAACGAGAAACCTATAAATGAACTTCTTTTGAAAGCAGATGTTGACAACAAAGCTGACAAAGAATATGTAGACGATGCAATAGCAAAAGAAGAAGAAAGAGCTAACAATGCTTATGCAACAAAAGAACATACTCATCCTGAACTAGCAGACAAACATATGTTGACAATAAATGTCAAGTGAAGTGACAAGATCTGAAAACGAATATTCTAAAAAGACTCATATACATTATATTAACCAAATACCAAGTCTTAGGAAACATTAGAGACAAAGCAGATAAGACTCATACACATTCTATATCTGATATTACAAACTTACAAGAAAACCTTAAACAGGAAAGTGACGTTGGACATACACACATACCATTGCAAATATTACAAACTTACAAGAAACCTTAAACAGGAAAAGTGACGTTGGACATACACATACCATTGCAAATATTACAAACTTACAAGAACCTTAAACAGGAAAAGTGACGTTGGACATACACATACCATTGCAAATATTACAAACTTACAAGAAACCTTAACAGGAAAAGTGACGTTGGACATACACATTCTATATTGATATTACAAACTTACAAGAAACTTAAACAGGAAAGTGACGTTGGACATACACATACCATTGCAAATATACAAACTTACGAAGAAACCTTAAACAGGAAAAGTGACGTTGGAATACACATACCATTGCAAATATTACAACTTACAAGAAACTTAAACAGGAAAAGTGACGTTGGACATACACATACCATTGCAAATATTACAAAACTTACAAGAAACCTTAAACAGGAAAAGTGACGTTGGACATACACATACCATTGCAAATATTACAAACTTACAAGAAACCTTAAACAGGAAAAGTGACGTTGACATACACATACATCTTCTGAAATAACAGACTTAAACGTTAGCCTTGAAAATAAAGCAGATAAAACATATGTCAATGAAATATACCAAAGTTTGATAGGAACAAAAAATATGAAACTATTGTTGGTGACTTTTCTGTCAATGAAGAAAAATAAATATTTAGATGCAGTTGGTACAGTCCTTAAAAAATGGTACACGGTGTAAACTCATTCCGAAAATAACAATGAAATGTATGTAAGCTATAAAAAGAATGATGGTACACAAGTTAAAGTTCCATTAGACAACAACTGCTACTTAAACTTATATGGAGACGAACAAAAAAAATATTTAAGAGTTTTATGAAATGGTGGATATGATATTACCTGACCCAGCTCCGCACCACATTATTAGACTATGGAGATGAGACAGAACACCACATGTAGATGAACAAAAGCAACATTATATTTAGATATTATAGATATAAAAGATATAATGCAATAGAAAAAACGAAATAGTATTATTATTATACAGATGACAGAAATAAATATTATAGTCAAGATTTTACCTACCCTGAAAACATAAGATTATATTATAAAAAATATTCTGACCAAACCAGAAGAAACCTGAAATAGTTGCACTATATTTTAAGTTCAAAAGAGACAATCCTATAATTTCATGATGTTTGATTTAATGAACCCAGTAGGTTCTATTTATACATCTATGGATGCAAGAGGTCCTCAAGTAATGTTTGGTGTTGGTGCATGGGAACAAATAGTCGACAGGTTTTTGTATTGTGCAAACTCTTCAAAGGAAACAGGTGGAAGTAAAACGATTTCAGGTGAAAATTTACCTGCACACAGTCATTACATATATTTAAGTACATCTCAAGCAGGTTGGCATAGTCATAGATATTGGGATTGGTCAGGAATGACAAAAGGTAAAGGATATGATGTTAAAGACGACGTTAAGTTTGCTATAAATTGTTACTGAATAACACGCAGGGAGAAGGAAACCATACACATTTCGTTTCAGGATATACGCAAACAACGGGACAAAGTAAAGAATACATGCCACCTTACATGACAGTTTACGCATGGTATAGAATTGCTTAGTTGTCATTTTCAACTTCTTTAGCATATTCGTCAGGAGTTGTCTTATATTTGTTAGGAACTGTCTTTGAAAGTATACCACTTGAACTTTGACAAGTTTGAAACGAGGTCTGACAATAGTAGTTTTATCTTGCTTGCAGTGTGTACATTTTGCCATGTTGCCTAAAACTTCATAATATTCTCTGTATACTTTCTTCTATTTTTTACGAACACGAATGTGAGTACCTGTCGAGTTCCCATTGTTGTCATAGTCAATAGTATTTTCATATGGGTCGCGTTTAGGTATTTCTATTTTTACTTTGTCACCTTTCTGAGTTTGAAGCCCGGCATTCTTTCTTGTTTGTCTCTTTTGACTAAATTATTAAATATATAGTCTTTCTCTAAGTCAGGGTTGTTTTTCATTTCTTCGGGGAGTGGTTTCCCAAACCTTTTTGTTTACGGTTATTGTAAATATTTAAAACTTGTCTCATCTTTGCCATGGAGAAGTGTCTATATTTGTCGTCATATGACATTTCATTTGCTTCACCACCTTGTGGTTGGTTTAAGTCTCTTAACATTTTATACATCCGTCAATGACACCAAGAGCAGAATGGTTTGGTCGACAATGAAATATTGGTTTACATTTTTTGAACGCAGATAGTTTTTACATCATCTGATTTGAAAGAACTTTCACAGTCAGATGTCAGTTTTGTTGGATGGTATTTGTCAACGAATATTGTCAAAGCTGCTAAGATATCTAAAATAGCTTTGGACTGTAATGGTATGGCTTCAACAGTATCTTGTGTTTTGACCAACAAATATTAACCAGTATGGTGGTCCATCTTCTCTATACTCGGAATGTTTTCCAAGATATCCATAACCAAGCATTTGGTGTTGAACTAAAGATTTTTATCATGAGTGCTTTCTTTGTCGCTTTAGAACATAGGGGTCCTTGTTCGGATTCGTCATTTTTTACCCTATAAGAAATGGGTTTATTTGCGCATTAGCAGGAGTCGCATCTAGATTTTTACCCGCAGTGGGAACATAGCCAGAGGTGCATTTGGAATTGAAGGAAGATTTTGGAGTACATTAGGTATACTTAAAGAGAAAGCACAACCTATTATACAACTGTACAGAAAGGTTGGGATGTAGACGAGATGCAACAAATCTTATTCCAAATCCTGAAACAAGAGGAAAAGTTCAAGGATGGATGGACAATGTAGGAAGACAAGCAGGAAACTATTATAACAAAGCAAATGACTACTATAACCAAGCAGGACACTATATGACCAAGGTGAAAGATTCTTTAACAGAGGATATAACCATGCACAACAGTGGGTAAACAATAACCAAACCTCAACCGCCTCAAACGTGGGAATGTAAAGTTTTTTATTGAGATGAAATGAACAATGCAGCATTGAGACAAATGAGTACAAGATGGATTTGTCGGCTTCCAGCATTTAAGCGATACCATATAGTCAGGCTCAGCATGTGAACTGAATGATATTATTAAAGGAACCATCCCACCGCCACAACAACAACCAGTTGAAACAAACCAAACTAAAATTTTTTTACTGAGATGAAATGACCGAAGAAGTTGAAACGGTAGATTTGACACACAAACAAAAAGTTCAGAACCATTGTCAAAACCTGTCAAAGAACTTACAGATGAAGAGAAAAATTCAATAATAGAAAGTGCCAGGTCTGGAAATACAAACCCTAACTATAAAGTCACTTTTCATAGAAATGGAACGGCTAGTATCTCAAAAAAGAAACAGACTCTCACAAATAAAATATTGAAGTCTGAAGGAGCTTTCGAGACAACAGATGGAAAAGTTTACTTCACTGACCAACAGTTCATTATAGAACATCTCATTGACTTAGAGTCGAAATATTCTAAACTTTACAACAAACACAAAAAGTTGAAAGGAAAACAAAAAAAAAATGGCATATGATATTTATGAAGATGTTGACGACACAACTGTTCCTGCAAGTGAAGTAAAGTCAGAGGAACCGAAAAGTGACGAAAAAACCGATAGAAGAAGAAAAACCAAAAACTGAAGATAAACCAAAACCAAAGTTTAGTTTCCAAACTAAACCAAGTCAACCTTCATTAGCTGGTATGGGTTGGCGTCAAAGACTTATGGCAGCAGGCGGTTATGTAAAGTAAAGAAAAAATATTTTTTTATTTTTATAAAAATGCCCCCATATAGAATGGATAGAAAGTCTGCTAGAATAAAAGCAGAGTTGCAAAGATATGGTTGGAGAGTTTCGAAGAAGTTTAAATATAAGAAAGGAAAACCCATAAAAGTCTATGACAAATTGTCTGGTCTTCGCTACGAAATGGATTTGGAAACAGCACGTGCCAATTATCCAAACAGACTAGAGAGGTTAGAAGAAGAACGTCTTATGGACATGCCTTTCGATGTTAGTGAACCTCAAGTTGAAGGACACGACGGCTTTGCCAGATTCTACTGGAAACATGACGAACAATTGCATCCTTTGAGAAGGAAAAAAGGAAAAGGTGAAGACGCACATGCTCCCATGGAAAAACAAGATATGCATATGAAAAGTATCGTGAAGTTAGAAGTCAAATTACATCTGGTCGAACCTTTACAGTAAACTTTGACGAAGGAAAGAACAAAGAAGGCTTCATGGGAGTACTTGCTGCAATTCAAGACGGAAATAAGAAAGGACACAATCTCAGATTGACCATAACAGATTTGGATGGTCACATTTACTATGCACATGGCAATGAACAAAACAGCCGCAAAACTTCTTGACGCTTTCAAGACTACAAAGAGAGAACAAATGGTTGACTCCGACTCAGACATTTTGAATGCAATTGAATGAATTGCAAGTGTCAAGTTCGAATGGTACCAACCTAACCCTCAAGCAGTCAGACAACATGCTGGATACTTCCCGTTCATAAATAAGTCTGACATTGACTTGACAAGGTATGGAATTTACAATTCAATTGAAACAATTGTCAATGAACCTTGTATTCTTACATGTCTCAGGAACTCTGGTCTTGTTACAGATGAGAAGATGAAGTATCTTGAGTCATGTGTGAAGACAAGGTACATTCTCAGAGGTCAATTGGCAAAAATTGCACCGTTGGCAAATGTCAATATCCGAGTCAACATACCTACAGCTAAAGGTTCTTCTCATGACGACTATGTTGTTGACAAAGACTTACCATGGTTGAAGATTGTAATTGTCCACAACCACTTCATGTTGAACGAAAGTCTTACAAACCCATTCTTTGGTAAAAGTAAGTGCAACATTGTCAGAGCTGTAAACATTCTTTTCGAGAAAGGTTTGTTGGAACCAATTCCAGATGACAAGCTGACAGAAACTTTTGTATCAAAAGACGAAACAAACTTTTCATTGTTAGCAAGACCAAAAGTTGTTCCAGACAAAGTTCTAGTACAAAAGAAGTACACAGTTCCACAAGGAGTTGGTTTGTTCGGATACCAACCTGAACCAGAAGAACTTCCAATGAGGTTGCAAGAACTTCAAGATGCTATAAACAAACTTCCATTGAGACATCCAATTGACGTCAAATTGTATTGGAGAGCATCTGAGTTAGGTCAGAAGGTTTTATATGAAACAGGTTGCTTCGACGATGTTTATGAGATAACAGGAGAAGTTTCTCAGAAGATAAGAGACTCACTTGAATTTCCACAAACTGGACCAATTGGTTGCGACAAGTTCGACTCAGATGAAAAGATATACTATGTCGACCTTAACGCTGCATACATGAGGTTTGTCTAATATATTCCGACTGGAATTCCAAACGAAGATGGTGAGTTCCCGGGAAGGAACTATACAGTTGGAAAAGTCATACAACAACTGTATGATATTAGGAAAGCTTCAAACCCCAAACTTGCAATGACACTTAAATTGCTTATGAATTCGACATGGGGATATTCCACTAAGAAACCTCAAGAGATGAAGAGTAAACATTATGAGAAGGTCGACAACTTTGTTGAAAGGTTTTCTCCTTTTGTTTTGAAGTACGAATTCACTCAAGGTCAAAGTGGCTTAGTAACCACATTAAAACCTATTGTCGAACATTGGTCTTACCCTCAGTTCGCAAAAGCAGTCCTTGACGAGTACAACAAATTCTTCTCCGAAGTCAAATCCAAAGTCAAGGTTTACTATGAGAACATTGACGCACTCATGACGAACGAAGAAGGATACAACAAACTCATTGAAATGGGAATGGTCGGTGAAAAGATGGGCTGTTTTAAGCTAGATAAGGTATTTTCCGAAGTTCATGTAATATCGAAAAGGAAATATTGGGGCATACTTGAAGACGGCACAGAAATAAAACATTGCATGAAATAAAAATTTTTTTTAAAAAAAGTGACGTTTTTTATTTTATTTGAAATGTACGCTGAGTTTGTTGGAGAAGACCGTTGGGAAACTTGTTTGTTAGATGAGAAATATGAAATTCACTGTTGTGAGTCATTTGAAGTCAGAAACAAAAAGACAAAAAGAGTTTTAAGCGAATGGGAGCGAAATGACGGATATGCTATTATGAAGATGGGTGGAAAACACTATCTTAAACATGTTGTCATTGCAACTCATTTTATACTGAATCCTAACAATTTACCTTTTGTAGACCATATAAACCATATAAGAAACGACAATAGACTTGAAAACTTACGTTGGGTCTCGTTCTGAAAACAATAAGAACAAAGGCAAATTTGGAGATATTGTATTCGAATTTGTCGACGAACTAGAAGATGAAACAATTGAAATTACAGACTATGGCAAGCATACGTTGAGTTTTACTACTATAGCGAAGAACAAGACTCTTTCTACTTTTATACCGGCGTAAACTATAGGAAATTACAAGTATTTTTACTAAGGCGGCTATGCTTATGTAAACACTAGAGATACAGATGGAAAATACGTTCAAATACTTCTTAACAAATTCAAGAAGCTATATGGCATACCATTTTAAAACATATATTTTTCCATATATTAAATGCTTCAGGTTGAAAAACAAAGAACAAAAGTAGCAGATACAAAACCGTTAGACTATATTTTTACAAATGCTGGTAGGACTATTTCAGATGAAGAAATTTCATCCCGAGCATACAGGTTTGACTATCCAATTCGTTGGCTTCAAAGTCCTTCAGATGCAAAGGCAATAGGATTTAGAAGAGTTTTGTTTTCAAATAGAACTAACGCATTTATGTTCGCAGTATATTTCATGGGCAGTATAAAGGTCCTGATGGTCTAATAGACAAATTTGACGAAATGAGAATCTTTACAGTTCGTTCAGACGAAAGTCTTGAGAAAACTCTAGATGACTTTCAAACTCAAATGAACAAATATTATTGGGAATTTCAAGAAAAATACGACTCTTTACTAAATGGAACATACTATCTGAAACTAGAATATGACAAGATGAACTCCACCGTTTCATTTCAAAAGATTGAAATTAACCCTCCAAGATACAGAGTTTTTATTTTGGGAAGTAGACAAACGTTCTTGGGCACAATTTCTTCGGTTACTAAACCAGAACGAACCATTACCACCAGATGGTCCATTTAAATTTATACTTCCACCAGCAGATTTGATGGTTTATAGAAACGTGTTTGACCCTCAAAATGTTATGTGTCATGCAAGTTTCAGTTCAAGCAACAATAGTTTTCTATGTATTGGTAAGGACCTTTATGACTTTGCTTCTAAATTCTACGAACCACCTAGTAACAGTTTCTCTGACTTTCAAGTTTGGTTCACAACAAATGGTGTGCAACATATTATTCCATTGTACTATGACTTTTATCTCGAATTGTCTTTCATATATAACTACGGAAAAGTGCTGAAAAAGTATTGAATGTGAAGATATTAGAAAATAACATTTTTTCTAACATCGTAGAAAACTCATGAAAACAATTTATTTTTGACACTTTCACAAAAAACATAAAAAAGTGAGTTAAAATGAGATGTTTACTGAACTGGTTGGATGTCGCCTTCTGTAGTTATAAAGAATGGTTGACCAGAGAAGTGAAGGAGAGACTGAATTGCCAATTTCATATGGGGTAGGGGGTTCTCCTTGTTTAGTATTTTTATCCAAGGACGTTTAGGAACTTAACAAGAGCTTCTCTTTTGGCGTCCTTTATGCCATCGTAGGCTGTCCCGTCTGGTATTTGAATTGGAATTCCAGTCGAAGTCTCGAGCTGAAGTGTAGACCTTCCCGTTATCCAACCGTTAACAAGCTTGCCTTTTACATTCTGCCTGAGGAAGTCTTTAACAAGCTCGTTAATTTCAATTAGGTAAATTGCCTCGTCAAGTCTTTCTTGCATTCCAAGTTCTTCCATCCGACAGGAAAATATTTTCCCGACAAAGGGAAAAATTTTTCCTTCCGACAGGAAAAACTCTTCCAGTTGTCCGTCCGTAAACCATTCAAATTTTCGAAAATTGAGAACTTTTTGGTCGAACTTCAGAAAATGTTTTTCCTTCCGACAGAAAAAGTTTTTCCTTCCGACAGAAAAAGTTCTTCCATCCGACAGGAAAAATTTTTCCTTCCGACAGGACACAAACGGATGACTGACGTTCCTCTTCCTGAATGCCTTCCAAAGCCAGAAGAACCGAAAGCTGCAGAACCACAACAGTCTCCTCAGCAACCTCAGTTCCAGCAAGTACCTCCGAATTACTACCAATTTCCACCTCAAGGTTACTACCCACCACAAGGCTTCCCGAACTACCCTCCTCAGCCTATGCCTTACTTCCCCAACCCTTGGTTGTTCCAGCAAGCTCCACCCCAGCAATTCCAATTCCAATCTCAATCGAAGAGAGACCAAGACTTCGAAGAAGGTCTGAACCGCTTACGCAAAGAGTATGCTACAGCTCCAATTGAGAGAAAGTTGTTCCCGGACCAAAAAATAATGTTTAGGGTAGATGGTTAGATCTAACCTCATTTCTACCCTCTTGAATTTTCATGAATTTCCTTAAGGGTGCCCTATAACGATAATGTAAACATCACAAAATTAACCTTATTAGAACTCGAATGAATGGATTATCCGGATTCTAGTTCTCAATATAATAGCCTTAAAAGTGCTTTTCTGAGGGTGGTCTATCGTCTATAGGGCACCCTTAAGACAGAAAAATAAAGTTAGTTTTATTTTTATTTATTTTTTTATTTTGTATGTAAGAACAGAAATGTC
Organism: Trichomonas vaginalis G3; assembly: GCF_026262505.1. Classification (NCBI taxonomy): domain Eukaryota; phylum Parabasalia; order Trichomonadida; family Trichomonadidae; genus Trichomonas; species Trichomonas vaginalis. The sequence goes on along the minus strand of NC_067204.1, from coordinate 6,235,725 downwards.
AGTCGAAGCAAAAACATTCACGAACAAATCTAATGGCGAAACATTCACAAAAGGCACTTATAACGGTATTGAAGTCTTACGTAGAGACAAGGATGGTTACATTAATGCAACAAAGATGGCAAGAGAAGCGGGAAGGTTAAACCATTTAAACAGATTTCTCAATAGTGCTAAAATGCAGGAAATTCTTGAGTTTTGGTTGAAAGAATACGGTCGAGCCAAAAGTGGCTCGACCTCAAAACAAGCATTTTATGAGCTTACTAAGGGTGTTATAAATGAATTCAAAGGTATTTACATACATCCTGACCTCGTTCATTTTGTTGCTGAATGGTGCTCTGTAAAGTATGCATTTTATGTCAAAGATATTATGGACTAAATAGACAAGAAAGTTCATGAGAAATTAGATGAAGAAGAACTTGAAGATACAGTAGAGAATGCAAAACATTTGTTTGAAGAAGAAGTTAGAAAAATGTGCGAAAAACAATTAGAACATGAACGTGAGATATGTTATGGTTATAGAGATTCTCCATACGAACTAGACCAATGGGAACAAGAAGATTTAAAGAGAGAATTTAGAGAATATGAACTCGCTAAGATAGCATTAGAAGCTGCAGAAAAGAAGTTAAAAGTTTGGGGTCGTTTTGTACAAAAATATTGTGAGTAAATGAACTCATTATTTTTATTGAATTCAGCAAAAATAATTTTTAGGGTAGATGGTTAGATCTAACCCGATTTCTACCCTCATGAATTTTGTATAAAAAGCAACCGCTGGAATTCGGACTGTTGCTATATTCTTCACAAAACGCCTTATAATACTCTTCCCAGGACTTATTTTCCAACAACTTTCTAAAGTCTTTCCTAAACTGACTGACTGACTGACGGCACAAAGTGGCTTAACGAAAACATTAATATATAAAATTCATGAAAATTCATGAGGGTAGAAATCGGGTTAGATCTAACCATCTACCCTAAAATATATTTTTGGTGTAAATTTCATTAACTGACTGACTGACGGCACAAAGTGGCTTAACGAAAACATTAATATATAAAATTCATGAAAATTCATGAAAATTCATGAGGGTAGAAAAGAGGTTAGATATCGGGTTAGATCTAACCATCTACCCTAAAATATATTTTTATTGAATTCAGCACAAAAATAATGAATTTCATTAGTTAGAAAAATAAAGTTAGAATTTTTTTCTAAGAAAAATTTTTATTTTGTATGTAAAGACAGTAATGTCAACATCAGAGAACACAACAACAGTTATAGTCCATGAAGCCATAAATGAAGAATACGAGTACATACAGTATAACAAACAGTTACGTCTCATTCGTTCGGTCAAAGACGATATGTACCAAATGCAAAGTATAATGAATGCTCTTCGTTCTACAAAGCAAGCATATCATTGGTTTGAAAACCAACAGACAAAAGAACTTTTAGAAGAATTTCCTTATATGATTGCTTCCCTCGGAAAACCGAGAGAAGAGATTCCGTACGAAAATCGCAAGAATTTGGCACCTGGTTTGAAAGGTTATTATATTCATAGACTTTTAGTAAACGCTGTAGCAATGTGGGCTTCACCTCGTTATGCTTGTTATATTTTCATGATGTTAGATGAACTATATAAAGCAGAACGTGGAGAGATGGAAAAGAAACTTCAAGCAAAAGATGAAGTCATTGAATCCAAAGACAAAAGCATTCAGAAAAGAATACCACGTTCGGTACCAAAAGGAAAGGAAAAGAACTATAAGTATATGATTTACACTGAAGAGATGGAAAATGAAGAAGATAAAGATATGGTTATGTTGCATTTAGTGAGAAGAAACAACAAGAGCTTTTATGACTTAGCTAAGATATATAAATCTGACAGAAACCGGTTCTATCGTGAAAACTTACCGATTTCAATGACCCCAAATGAAGATGTGAAACAAATAGTTCAAGATACGTTACCTCAAACACACTATGATATTAAAGGTTGTACAATACTTACATTCAAAGAAGACTTAACATTACTGAAAGAAAAAATAACAGAGTATTTTGACAACTTCAAACAAGTAGGGTAGATGAACTCTTTATTTTTCAAGCTTGACCATTTACACAATTTGAACTTTGTTTGCGTAGATATGAATTCTGAAAGAAGTATGAGGGTCTTGTATGACTTTATACTTCTCCCATAGTTCATGTCTGTCAAACTTACCTGCCATGGACTCTTTCATAAGTTCCATGAAATCGTCTTCGGACAATCCGGGGAAAAGTATTATGTCAGTAAGTATTCTTTTAACATCCTTACTTAAACTCTTTGCTGTTTGTACACAAATGACAATTGAAATGTTAAAGTGCCTAAGTTTCTTAAGAATTCGACACATGTCTTGTTCTCTGTTCTTTAACAAAGGATGAGAGGCGAAATCGTCTAAGATAAGAAGACATCTATGAGGGTAAGTCTTCCAATCGTAAGATTGCAATTTCTTCGAAATGTATTCTATCTCTTTCTGTTTGTTTCTGAAGTGTTTCTTCTCTAATATTCTCTGCATTTCCTCATTTGGGTCTTTAAACTTTAGAATTTATATACTCATTTATAGCATTATACTTTCAAAACTCTTCTTGGTACTTCTTTATCCAATCTAACAACTCAGTATCCTTTATACATACTAACTTAGACTTCTTTATAATATCTTTGAACGAATTGACGGTTTGGTCAAATTGACCAGAAGTCGAACAAATAACAACTAACTCATAGAATGGGTTCTACTCATCTAGTTCTTGTTGTTGTGCAGCCATTTTAAGATAAGTGAAAGTCTTACCCGACCCAGGTTGGTGCAATTAGACCTGTATATTACCATTCTGAGCAAATAAGAACTTTTCATGTATAGGCTTTATCTGAGCATTTTCTAACTTCCTCTTGTTCTTGTTTAAAACATTCTCAAATTTCTTGTCAATGTCAGCAAACTTTTTTTCTAACATATTTTTAGGAAATTAAAATTTTTATCTTTTTAGAAAAATGTCTAGCGATTTCGCTATCTATATTCGAGACAAGCTTTTTGACAGCAAAACATCTGTAGACCATAAAATCTTACATAGTGTAAACAAGAAAGGTGAATTTGTTCTAAAGTTCTGTTTCTGGAATATGACAAGAACCATAAAACATTACAAAGAGCAGTCTTAAAATTTGTCAATGACAGACTTGTTGACAGAGATGACGCCGATTGCGAAAGATGAAGTCCAACAAAAGTTCTTAGAATGCAAAGAAGACACATGCGCTGTTCTTGAAGATGAAATAGAAAACAGAATAGATGAGCTATTAAAGGACAAAGAACTTTTACATAGATATGGTTCTGAGAAATTTGACATATCTCCACCAGAGAAGAAGAAGAGAGAAAGAAAAGAAAGAGAAAAAAGTAAGAAGAGAAGAAAGAACCTGAACCAGTTCCAGAGAAAAAGAAATTTGACATGTAAAAATAAAATTTTATTTTTAGAACATTTCTGGGTCAATGTCAATGTTCTCTTCCTCCTCTTAGGAGTAAACACTGGCTTAGACTCTAAAATCTTTTTACCCAATTTACCTTGAACTTCTACAAACTTTAGACTCATAATATTCATAGTCGTCTGCTTTCTTTGGTTCATAAGGTATAACAAGTTTGTATGCTTTGCCTTCTTTAAGGTTTGAGAACCTTCTGTCAAAACTTTCTTTGACTGTTAACAAACCTTCTATGTCTAAGTCTTCAAATTTCGCACCATTTTTAGTCACAATAGCAAACTTAACTGGTTCGATGTTCCAAACTTTGCTGAATGAAGACTTTTCAAAATGGTAGAAGTAAACATTCAAATATGTGAATGGGTTTAGTTCTTCTTTAAGTCCTGACATGTACTTGTTTACTGAAATATATTTCGTCATCTTTTCTATCGGATAAAAAAATAGTTTTTTAAAAATTTACTCAGAAAAAAATTTTTTGTATATACACCATTCTGTACGTCTAAAAGACTTTTGACATTTGCCAAGAATGTTCGTTTAGACGCTGGCATATAACCATACTCTTGACAATATTGTTTATATTCATCATATAATGACTTTTCATCTAAACACTCAAAGTTGCTTTCTTCTATGAACAGTTCATATACACTCTTGTTTGCTTCTAACAATGTTTGTCTCTCTTCGGTATGTGGAATTTGTCTTGGATTGAACTTAGAAATATCTAATGTCATGAAATATGAGAACAAGTGGTTGTAAAAGTCAGATGTCAACATTCTGACAAGCGTCAAAATATTCTGTATCTTGATATGAGCTTCTGACGTTCTGACAACTACATATCTTCTGTCAGAACTTTCTAACTTCATCGGAACAGCATTGTTTGAAACCATAATGAAGTTTGCAACATTTTCACAAACTCTTTGGTCTTTATACTTTCTTTCAACAACTCCAACTTTGTCTGTTATAAGACTCTTCAAAGCATCTGAGTTCAAAACTTTTGTTGTATCTATACTTTGAAGTTCATTGCAAACTATAAGTTTCAATATTCTCTATTGAGGAGTTAAACTTGCCACAGATGTTTTTAAGTTTGTCATATTAGGGTTCGAATAACCTTCTAACAGTTTGCATAAGATATCTGTAAAGAATGTGTTCTTACCTGTTCCTTGTTTTCCAATTATAATGAGAGCAGTTTCATTTTAGCACTTGGATGTTGTAAGATGTTTGCAAACCAACATAAGATATACTCATAAACCTTTTCGTTCCATTGCATATAATTTCTTTGACATGGTCTAACCAAGCTTCTATAATATTTTCTTTCCATTCTAACTTGTTCATATTTATATCCAGCTGAAGATAGAATAGAAGTTTGGAGAAGGTGTATAAAACTTTATACCACGAACTGAAAAATCTTCAAGTTTTGACAATAAGATATCCCAAGCATCTAACATCTTCATTCCAACTTGTACAACTTTTATTTTCTTAAGTTTCTGTCTACATTCTTGTTCAGACACTATTGTTGCTCTTGGTTTGTTAAAGACAACATCCATTCTTTTCATGACATAACATTCTGGGCAGAGTCAACAATAATATGACTAAACGTTTCAAATTCTCGACTGCTTTGTTATAGTCTCTAAATGGACACATATTTCTGAATGCTTGGAAGTCATAAAAAATCTGAAACATCTATTCTGTACATTTTTATAAAAATAAAAAAAAATATTATTTTTTATTCTTGACTTTGTTGTTCCATTTGTTGCATTTGTTGTTCTTGAGCTATTTGTTGTTGAAGTTGTTCTTGTAATACAATACTTTCACCAGTTGCATCTTCCAATTCGAAACTTTCTGCGTCATTGACAAATACATAGGACATAAAAGTTTTACAGGAACAAAGTTTGCGTCAACTAATGTCAACGTTATACTTGCCAAAGTGTTTGAGTTCACTAAGGTTGAAAATTCTGCATTCGAATGAACAATAGGCAAACCAGCAGAGAAAGTATTGTTTATACGCATAAGTAATCTTTTGGTCATAATAGTTTCTGTCAACATTCGAATAACACTTTGAACCTAAGTTTGAAACAATATATAAGATTGGTGTGCTTAATGTCAATGGAATAGACATTCCTTGTATGACACCTTTTCCTGTTATAGGAAACTGTTGGTAGTAAAAACCAGAAATAAGTTTTGTATTATAGCTCATATCGTTTATAGTAAAACTCAGTCGGACATCCAAACATAATGAAACCTGCTCTAGTTGCAGCACATGTTACACCCGTACTTAAAGTATTAAATAAGTCAAAAAACCTGTTGGTGGTATATCTGAGTAAGTATCTTCAAAGGAGTATTTTTTACCATTCACAACAATAAAGTCTTCTGGTGTCAAGAGCAAAACAGGCTTTAGTCGTCATTGTGTTTAAGGTTAGTTTACAATATCGTCCTTGAGGACTTTGTAAGTTTGTTGTTATAGAATTATATGACTCAGGGTTTTTAGTCGTAATAGTATAAACCATTATGTCTTCTGCCATTTACTTAGCAAATAAACTTTAATGAAATGTTGTGGTCGTCAAAATTTTATAACGTCTGGGAAACTATATTTTAAGTTCAACGTTTCACCTCCTTTCATAACGTATATCTTGTCAATGACATTATATGAAACACCACAGCAACCAATGTCGGGTTCTATTTCTTTGATGTTTATATCGTCTGCCTCTGTCAAAAGTTTCAATAGTTCTTTCAAAACTCATGAGGTGCAATGACATATGAGTTCACTTTTACAGGGTTGTTGTTCGACCAAGTTTAACATTATACTTAAAGCTTGACAAATCTTCTCCTGAGTTTGAAGTTTGTCTTTCAGTTGTTGGTAGTCGTTTCGAATATCTGCAACAGAACTTAAGTCTCTGTTAACTTCAGTGATATGTTGGTTCTTTTACAGGAACAATTGTTATACCATCTTCGTCTTCGTATGGTTTCCCCACTTCAACATCTCTGTCTTTGACATTGACAATAACACTTTGACTGTTTGTTTGAGTTGGTGAATTTAACTCACATCTGCCACCGCCATTAAACCTTTTGAAACTTACGCTTCTATTTTTCGAAATGACATTTTACTTAGAATAAAAAGATGGACGTATTCGGATATCTATTGAATTGAAGCAGAACAAAGTTTATACTCACAAACAATACAAATACATTGACAGAATAGTTCTTTACACAAACAATGGAAAATGTTATAGAATAGCAGTCTTTGCTGAACCTAAATATTTCATAAAGCAAAGAAGTTGGTATAACTGAAATGGAAAGTTCTTGAAGCAGACAAAATATAACTTCAAACTTACAGATATTACTAAAGGAAAGTTTATAATACAATATTATGTCAAAACTGGCGTACTGTCAATATTTGACGGAGAGAAGTCAGTTCAAGAACAACTTACTGACCTGCTGCCAAAATCTGCTCGATGGAAGCTGTCGTTATGCCAATCTGAGGAGCCCCAGCAGGTTTCATCGAACGAATCTTCAAAAGAGCATCTTCCGTGAAAAGTGCCATTGGTTTTGTAAACTTCTTTGCTCTCAATTCATCTGGCCGTCTCTGTCACAGTATATTGTATTTGAACTGTACCAACAGTTGAAATACCACCCAGAAAGTCTTGAGTCAGCAAATGGAATGCCAAGCCAAAAGTTTGAACGGTCTCCATTTGTATATTGAGTTTTTGACCTCCTGTATGAGTCCATACTTTCACATATGGCATAATAGAACTTTGCATTTCAGGGTTAATGGTTGTTGTGAAGTTGTTGTTAAAGTTCATAGCATCTAATGTCAAGTTGTATGACCTCATATCCTCAACTGTAGAATATTCTCTCTTGGATAATATTTGCCATCTATGTTTATATGATATTTAATACCAGGGTTGTAGAAACAAGAATAGTCATTTATAGTTCGTCTGAACAGTACAAACATAGTATCTGCATGTTTCATTGCAGTTGTTAAAGCAATATCTGTTCTTGCACCTGCGGCTCCTGGATTTTGGTTTCCAACTTCACCTGCAAAGTCTTGACAGATATTTGGTGTATAGGGAACATAAGTGGAACTGCAATATATTTGGCAGCTAAAGCATTTGAAATATCTGGGTCCAACATATAGACTGCAAGTCTGCTTTCGATTCTCTTGCATTCAAATTTTTCGCATGTGAACTTAACTGGGTCCAAGCAGTTCCAGCAGCATTGAAATAATAGTTTACTTCATTGTTGAAGTTTGAGAAACCAAAGTCTAAGTCAACTTTGTCTTTGCAAAATCGGTGAATGACGTTTGATTTGTTCCCTTTACGTCTGTAATAGTGAATGGGTCTGTGTTGGTGCAATGACTAAGTTATTTTTGCTTGGAGTAAGTTCGATAGAAATTTTTCCTGCCCAGTTTGGCAAGTACTTAAAAACCTGAAGATGAGGAAAGATGACAAAGGAATCTAAGTTCAGTTTTACTTTAGTGGCAGCAGTTCCATCTGAACCAGAAAGGTTAACATAAACTCCTGGAACGTTAGGGTCAAGTCTTCTTATTTTCTCAATATTTGCATACTGGTCTGTTTGTTCTCTAGCTTGTGGTTGTACTGAGTTTCTCAAAGCGAACCATTCATAGTTTGCCCATGTTACTGTTTGAACTAAGTCAGAGTTAGAATATATCTTATATCCCATGAAAACTTCTGGAGCATATTGGTATCCGACATAGAAAATTCCATTGCAACCTTCTTGTCAGACAACTTGGCAGAAGGTTTTATTTCAATGTCTTGTTCCACGTATAAGAATGAGTTGTCAATAGAAATAATATGAAACTTGTCGCAAGCAATATCTACTGTGTTGAAGAACCTTCTCCAAACTCACCTACGTTTCCATAAGAAACAGCAGTTGTATATTCGTAAGTTCCAGGAACTATTTCTGACCTTCTAATGGCATTGTCGCATTCGTTATACCATTCGGAAACATTTCCGTTCATGGCATCCAAAACTGTTGGCGTTATATTCTGAGCGGCGTACATTTCATATGGGTAAAATATAGAATAGTTGGATTTATTTGTCATAATAGAACCCACTCGTACCAAGCTTTACTTTCTTCCTGACTGAGTTTTAACTCTTCTTTTCCTTCATTGCCACTACTTTCACTAGATGAAGTTACTTCTTCACTACTTTCACTTTGTTCTACTCTTCTTCTTTGGTGTCGCTTTTGGTAACTTGCCCTCTGCTCCAAGTTGTAGCATCTTTGCCTCATGTTCACCTAGTATGTTGTAAATTTCCCATGTCCTTTTTGCCTTTGGGCTCTGGTCGCCCATCTCAGGTAACCTATATCCTAGAAAGATTTTGTCATAGTTTGTATTTGAGTCTTCGCGTATTGTTTGCATGACTCTTTCCTGAGTTTCCGGTTCAAGCTCTTCAAACAGAGCTTGTCCATATGGAATAAGCTCGTTTCCAAATATATGTTTTTGTAGCCATTCTGGTTTTCTTTCCATGTAACCAATAATATCTTTTGTGAATGGGAAAGCTTTACCAACGTTTCAGTCTTGCGTCATTTATTTCTGTAGTTGGTTTTATTTTGTCATGGAACATGTTTTTCAATACTAACATTTCATTTGGTACTGTCCATTTGAGTTTTCTTAAATATTCATCCCTTCTCATTTCATTGTCTGCAAAGTAAGTTTTTATGACATTTTGCAAACTTTCGTTTGCAAGGTCATGTACAATAGGTTCTCTTCCTTCTCTCTCCCTAACTTTCTTTCTAAACTCTTCACCAAATATACTATCACTATGGTTCTGTGTAGTTCTTTGAGATAAATGTTCTAGAACGTCAGGTGTTATATTTCCCTCAGCCATGTTCATTTCATACCGGTCCAAAATATCTGCATCTTTCATATCTTTCAATGGCATTAAAGCCGCGCTGAAAATACCAGTTATATCTGGTTCACCATTCAATTCCATTGCGTCTACAACTTCTTGGAATTGAGGTTGTAAGTTTATGAACCACCTATACGGATTAGCTTTATGACCCCATCTCATTGTAGTTCCATAGTCTGCAGAAACAAAAGTAGGTTTGTTTCCATATTGGTTAGGTTCTGAATGAACTTTAAACAATGTTTCATTTCTATATGTTTGTTGAAATTTAACCTTTATTTTCACCGAGTTCAGCCAAAGATTGAACGTTATATGGTCGTAAGTAAAAAGGATTATTGTATTTGCGTACATTTTCTTTCAGTACTTCCATTCTATGCTGAATATTTTCATCTGATGTTGGAGTCTTTTGTATGTCGGTGAACATTTTTCGATATTCTTCTACTATGTCAGCCGAATTTTTCTTAGACTCTTGGAAAGATTCCATATTCACCTCATACTCTTGTTGAGGGTCAAGATTTTTCGGCTGTTCCAAATCTTCATCTAGTTCTGTGAAGTTAGTTTCCAAAGGAGGGACTTGTTCGTTTCCTTCAGGCTCTTCTAGCTGTTGTTGCTGAACTATTTCTTCCATGTCTGGTTGTATCTGAACTTCTTCCTGTGGAGTTTCTTGTACCTCATCTGGTGGCATTTCATATATTCCGAGACCGTTTTTAACAAGTTCCCTATCTAAGTCATCCGGACTCATAAACCTTTCTTCTTTCGTTCCGTCTCTATTTTTTACGCGTTTCATGAAGAGAGTTGAATTATCATTTAGCTCTGACATCAAATATCTCGGAGTAAATTCATCCATGTCATTTGGATGATATGCTATTAAATCATATCCCTTAGCGAGCTTGTATTTTCCAGGTTTGAGATTATATCCGATTTGATGCTGAACCATAAAGCTAAATAGGTTCGGGTCAGTATTTCCTTCCTTGAACTTTCTAATAGCTTCTTTATATCTGTCACTAAAGTCAAGAGTATCTGGGTAACCATAATCTTCCTTAAGCATTTTTAAGAATTCTTGGTTTCCTTTTTCTCTACTTCTTTTATGTCCTTGCTCTGTTTGTGGTTGTTGTTGTGCAGGGTTTTGAACTGTTGGTTGTTGTGCAGGGTTTTGAACTGTTGGTTTTGGTTGTTGTTGTGCTGGATTTTGAACTGTTGGTTGTTGTTGTTGTGCTGGATTTTGAACTGTTGGTTGTTGTTGTGGTGCTGGATTTTGAACTGTTGGTTGTTGTTGTGGTGCTGGATTTTGAACTGTTGGTTGCTGTGTTGGTTGTTGTTGTGGTGCATGCCTGTGTCTGTGTCCATGTGACGATGTAAATGTTTTAGGTAGTCCTGGTGCAGGTGCTTCTCTTGGAGGGTTTGGTGGTATATAAGTTCCACCAGCTGGCACATATGTTCCATCTGCAGCATAATGTCCTACCTGACTTTTCGTTTTTAAGAAAGCATTTACTAGGTCTGTTTTGGTCTGTTGTAACTCTTTTTCTTGACTTTCCACAACAGTTGCTCTAACGGCGTCATAGGCACTTTGAACTGCCTGTCTCGTTGCTGCATCTGTTATTTTCGTCATATTTTGTGCTACTTCTCTTAACTCTTTGTCGAAACCTTCAGACTTCAGTTTCTTTCCAGATGAGAAGTCGTTCACTAGTTTCACCTTACTATGAAGAGCTTCGAAGGCATTCTTAAAGTCAGCATTCATTAAAGCTTCATTTGAACTGTCTTCATCCGCTTGTATTTTTGTCCTTATTGACCCTATAAGTTGGGCTGCTTTAGCGTTGGCTTGGGCATCTAACCAGTCATTATTAGCTTTTATATATTCTGCGCTTTTCATTGCCTTTTGCATGGCTGCGTCGTTATTTTTACTTTCTTGTGCTAAGTTTTCATACTGTACGGTTTGGTTTTGCAACTGTAAAAGTTTTTCTGCCTTTACATTTGCTTCAACTTCTTTTTTATACTCATCGCTATCCATATATGTCTTCATGGCTTTTTGTTTTATCTCTTCATCTTTCAGTACTTTATATTGAGTAGTATGGTTTTTCAAATTTATAACATCTTGTTCCATTTTTGCTACTTCTGCTGCTTTTTCTGACACTTTTTTCGCATATTCCTCTGTACTTAGTTCTTTCAGTTGTTCTTCTTTCTTCTTTTTCTCTACGTTTAACTCATTGAGTTTCTTTGTGTGTCTGTCATATTCTAGTTTCTTTTCGTTTTCACTTATTTGTTTCTGTATGTCTATGTTTGACTTTTTGACATCTGTTATTTGATTTTTGAGTGAACTCAAATTCATTTGACTTTGAGGGTTATAAGCTGTTCCGTCTGCAGCTCCACCATAGCCTGCCATTTTCGCTAAAAGTGCCGCTCTTAAACCCCCACTCTGTGCACCAATAACTCGGCTTAAAAGCATAGGGTTGCTTGACATTTGTTGCAACATAGTGGGGTCATTCATCATTTGTTGTTGCAACTGTTGTTGTGGTGTCAGTTTTACTATTGGATGTTTCAATGCTCCCTTCCTCTTACGTATATTCTTACGTAGCTTACGTGGCATTTTAAGTGAAGTTAAAAAGCGGTTTTTGACAGATGTTTATATGACACTATTTGTTCAGCACAAAAAACTACTCGGTCAAAGTGTTGTCAGTTTTGTAAAATAACCGTCCTATCTCATTCTATAAGGGGAAAAGGCTTCTCAAAGTATACTTCCTTGGAACGCCTGTAACTTTTCCTGTAGCGACGATAGACCCTTACTTGTCCGGACAAAGTTATACTATTTTGAGTGCTCTACAAAAAAGTCAACGGCTGGCTCGTCCTCAGAAATTTTTTATGGGCTAGAGGGCGCAACGCGCCTGGAAGCCCCACTACCTTTTTTTCTTTTTTTTAATTCCGGTTTCAACATGATCAAATGCCAAACCAAGACAAAATATATATGAATTTTCAAAATATCGATTTACATTAGAATCTATATCTAATTTTATCAATACACAAGTAGGGAATGTTCAATACATCTTTGAACAACGTGAATAGCACAATTTTATAGGATTATTTGTTGATTATATAAAATATAAGCCAAATCGAATCTGCTGTATAGTACTTTAGTTTATCATTGAATGTTAAATGTGTTCAGATAAATATTTGAGTCAGATATCGCATTTTCTAATTTCAAAATTTATCTCATGAAGTTAGAATTTATTTGATCATACAACATCATGTTAGTCAAACTAGAGTTCAATGGCGATTCTAAAATGGAACAAATGCTTGTTTTATCAAAATGTTAAAATATTAATCTAAAAAACTTAATATCTAACCAAACCATTCTAGAATTATTATATACAGGTATAGGCAATCTAAATGCACACGGAATTCGGAAAATTAAAAAGAATATTTATGAGATTATTAAATCTTATGTAATTCAATGAAAAGTAGATAATATGAATATCTATAGGCTATATATCAACATATGAGTTTTTGGTTTGACCAATACTATACTAATGTGATCAAATTAATCTGATTTCTTGGGTATAGAAGATTTTTATAGAAGATTATTTTTTAACATATATAGTGCCGTTATACCATTCAATATCAGACTTGTTTTGCTTTTTCCATCCAATTGGTTTGAAATGACAATTTAATTTCACGTTCAATATTATTATCTAATCTTATGGATTGTAAATGTTCAATAAAATTATTCGAAGTAGCACATCGTTTCGAATTTACGTTACAAGAGTTCAGAAAAACTAAAATCATTAAATATTAATAAGCACATGAATTATGTAAAAATTTTAATAATCAGTTTGCGCAATTCAATACTTCGATAATACAAAAATTTGAATAACTAAACGTACGTAATATTTTTAAAGATGACTAGCGGTGTTGAGGCCGAAGTACAAGAACAGCTTAACTGGATGCAATCCCTTTTAAGTACACCATCTACTAATGATGCAGCAAGCGCATCAAAGAATAAGTATCAAAGTCAGATCGATGATCTTCTCTCATCTATTGATTGCCCTGCGCAGCCAAAGTCTCGGTCATTCCAAGACTCATATACTGACTTAGAAATTGAGCCACGTCCATCCTACGAGCCTTCATTCTTGACTGGAGCAGTTCCTCCTCCAAAGGAAGTGCAATATCGTATTTCAGATCCTGTTGACAGTGACTATGATAGTGACTGCGAAGAGTACTATGTTGAAGATGCAGAAGAAATTCGTGGTCAAGAGATTCCATCATGGGCACGTGCAGCAAATCTTATTCAGGAATTAGAAAAGCAGAAGGGCGTTGACCCAGACAAGATCTTTGTTGGATTTGATACATCTTGCGATCTGAATGCAATGTTCGAAAAGAAGAAGAAGACCTTCAAGGTCAGAGGCGACAGTGGTTGGTGGGCTGCCGATACTGTCACACCAGATGAGGAAGCTAAATATAAGAAAGCTCTCGGACTTGTCTAAATATATTAATCAAATCATGTAAGCTAATACCTATGGATTCATTTGTTGCTTAGTACCTGAGCCACTAAGTGAACATTTCCAAAACGCAAAGAAATAAACATTGTAAATTCCTAATTTTTATTTTATTTTTTTTTTCATTATTTCATTATACATTGTATATTAACTCTTGCAATGTTGGTAACTATTTCATATCTCTTTTACAAGAATAAAAGAGATTTAGGAAATATTTTGTAATTATAAAAATAAAAAGAAAATTATTAGGGAACATTTTATGATAGAAGGAAAGGGTATTCTTTTCTTTAAAATTCGTTGACAATCCAATTAATAATTGAATCAATATTTGTCTTTTTCTTAGCAGAGATGCAGAATAGCTTAACTACTCGATCTTGAATGTTCTCCAATTTCATGCGTGCCATGATATCATCGCTTTTTAGAGATTCTGGTAAGTCTTGCTTATTTGCAATAACTAAAATTGGCTTTTGTAATAGTGATTCACTATGTAGTATTTCAGAGAGTTGGATTTCGCTTGCAGTAACTGCTTCTTGGTCAGAAGAGTCAATAACATAAAGAATAACGTCGGCACGATTGCAATATTCATCCCATAAAGGTCTTGATTTCTTATTACCACTCATATCATGAACATCGATGTTAACTCTGCCAATTGTGACTTTTGAGTTTGAAGCTCCAATCGTAGGAACTATGTATTCTTCTGTATCTTGATTTGCTAAAGCTCTGACCAAAGTGGTTTTGCCAGCAGCTGGCAAGCCAATTATTGTTATTGAAATATTCTTAGACCAAAACAGACTGAGTAGCCATTTCCAAAAACGAGTGAAAAGATTCATCTGAAATTTGAAAAAAAAATTGAGGGAAATCTGATTAAAATCTATATCTTTGATGGCCATATATGTAATTTTGTGTGGCCGTATGAAGATATTTTTTTCGCAGAAAAAATCTTATTTGGCAAATCGCGGCAAAAATTCAACCTTTCAAAGAGCATTCTTCTTTCATTAACACTTTACTAAAGTTAATATAACACAAAGTATTTAAACAAACCACATCATCCATCATTACAAAGCAGTGTTACTAAAGTTGTTTTTCCATAAATCTCTTTAGAAGATGTAGATTTTGGTTCTAGTGAGAAAAAAAGAAGTTTTTAGTTTGATGATATAAGTACTGCTAATTTAGGATATGAACAACATCAACAATACTTCAATACCTACTTGAGGATCTTTCAAATTTCCTGCGTCGCTGATTACGAATATGAATTATAAATTTGGGGACAATGTCATATGCGAACCTTTGAACTAAATCCAAGAGTGTTTTAAATGTACTATATAATTATTTTTTACTTCTAATAAGAAATTCTGCCTT
This sequence comes from Trichomonas vaginalis G3, assembly GCF_026262505.1. Classification (NCBI taxonomy): domain Eukaryota; phylum Parabasalia; order Trichomonadida; family Trichomonadidae; genus Trichomonas; species Trichomonas vaginalis. The sequence continues at coordinate 6,220,548 of NC_067204.1, read as the reverse complement.
TCTTTTCTACTATAGTATTCTGCTAAATGAAGTGCGGTTTTTCCTTTGTCATCTTTTTCATTGATATTTGCGCCATGTGAAATAAGAAATTCTGCCTTTCTTTTCTACTATAGTATTCTGCTAAATGAAGTGCGGTTTTTCCTTTGTCATCTTTTTCATTGATATTTGCGCCATGTGAAATAAGAAATTCTGCCTTTCTTTTCTACTATAGTATTCTGCTAAATGAAGTGCGGTTTTTCCTTTGTCATCTTTTTCATTGATATTTGCGCCATGTGAAATAAGAAATTCAGCCATTTCTTTATTGCTAAACAATGCTGCAAAATGAAGTGCGGTTTCTCCATTTTCATCTTTCTCATTGATATTTGCACCATGTGATAGGAAATATTCGCAAAGAGATTGAATATTAAATCGCTGAATGAACAAAGCATTGGTTATAATCATTAGTTTGATCGAAATAAACAAAAAAGGATTCAAGATTATGAAACCATCCGCAAAATCTTATATCAATCTCTAAATTGTATTTATTTATCAAGAAAGTGACGAAATCAATGTTGTGTGAAATAATTGCATAATTCATGCATTCTTCGTCTGGCTCTTGATATTTCAAACATTCATTCATGATCTCTGGTTTTCCGCTTAAAAACGAAAGTTGTAGACAATTTTCAGTTATTTCTGAGCTGAATTTTGATCTTAATAACTTGAAACAATCAACTGCACCGTAGTAACAACATAACTCAAGTAATGAATAATTTAAATAATATTCTGGATATAGGTCGCTTTGAAGTATTTGATTTTCATCAAATCCATCTCTTTCCGTGAATATGATGAATGTTTTTATGTCATCATTCATAATTGCTTTGTAAATTGTATTTTCTCTATGAATATCGAGATTTTCTAATTTAATTTTTTTGAAATTAGCATATTTGCCTAATTTAATTCCATATTCCTTATAAAACAGGAAGTTAGAAAGAGGTGAGATTCTTTTGGCCTCTTGCACATGATATTCATCAGATATGAGTTTGGCGAGAGATAAATATGACTTTGTATAGCGATTATTATACGGAATTATATTTAAAATATCTTCTATAATATTTCTGGGGAGACATTTCTTTGAATCAATCAATTCTGTTTTGATCTTTTTGTAAATTGTGTTTAACTCTTCTTCATTTTCCGTTTTTAGCTGATATAATGCAGTATATGAATCGATGTAGCATTTATAGATACTTTGCAATTCAATGAATTTATTTGGGTGAATGTCTTGATTTGACATGAAAAAAAAATTAAAAAAAAATAAATCATTAATTAAATGGTGTGCTACCCATTGGCTTAATATGTTGCGGGCTGCTTATCAAAATCTAATCCAAAAGAAATCAAAAATGTTAATGAGGACTTCAATAAGTTATATTTTGATATAAAATCAAAAGGATGGCCTGAGTATGTGCTATTTTTAAATTAAAATGTATCCTAACAATTCATTCCATTGAAAAGTTCGTTTTTAATTTTATCAATAAAAAATGAGCCACGCAGTTCTTCGCTCAAAAGTATTAGTTGTTGGACCTTCCACTGTTGGAAAAACCTCTTTAATTAAAGCATTTGTTGCAGATCCACAACGTCCTTTCAAGACAGCTTATCAGATGACCTTATTTGCAGAAAGTACACCAAAAATCATTGTCAACGAAGAACATAATACATCTGTCGAATTTTTCATGTATGATATCAGCGGATCTTCTATTTATGAATACGAATATCCAGATGTTTTCCGTGATGCAAACCAAATTATATTAGTTTTCGATATTTCTCGCGCTGATACATTGAAAGAATGCAGCGATTGGCTTGATAAGGTTGCAAAGTATGCTGGAAAATCATTGCCTGGTGTTCTTGTTGGAAATAAGAATGATCTTTCTGAATTTGCAGATGTTTCTCCAGAAGATTGCACTGCATTTGGAAAGGAAAAGGGATTAGTATATTTTGATGTTTCCGCAAAGACAAATAACAAAGTTAATGATCCATTTGCTTACCTTGCAGAACAGTTCATTTCTTTGTATGAAAACGAGGTTGATCAGTTTGTTAACGCAGATTAAAAATCGTATCTTTATTCTTATCGTTTAAATTCCAAATTGTCTAAAAGAATTAATAATAAAAAACAAGCAAAAGTAATAATTTGGCCTTTGTTATTTTACTTCTTCATTACAGAACAGGGAATCTCAGGAAAACAGTTACATTTCTTTTTTTGAAAGCAATTTCTAGCTTATCATTCTAGTTTGAAAGGATTTCCATGAGTGTGAAATGATCATAATGCATGAAATTTGGTAAATTGAGAAAAAATAATTTTGAAAAAAGATATCAACAAAAATAATATTTGGGCCATCAGCAATATATAATCAAATTTTCATGAACTATCACATATCTACTAAAACATTAGTATTAAGATTTTTGAGAGATAATAGAGCTAATATTATAGTATTTTAGAATGTATCCGAGGACATTGTATGGACTTTTATTACAGAAATATGAACTTCTGCAAATTAATTGCAAATAAGCTTTTCACATTAAAAAGATGATTAGATCTGAACCAACAAAACATATTTGTTCTTCCAATTTAGAATGAAAATGAAGTACAACATTGTGACACTGTAATTAATATTGTTGCTCAATCATTATGTCTTGAATTCCAAAAAAAATTCAAAAAATGCAATTTAATTTGAAAAAATACAAATTTGCTATTGAATTTATTAAATACTTAAAATTTTGGAATTATAGATCTATTTTACATTTCAAGTTTGATCCAAAAAACACTTTCTAACATTAAAAGAATTCGATAAAGCCGAAATTATACTTATTCTTTTTGACATATAAAATAAATTTTTTACTTGACAAAAATTTCGAAACTGTATACGTTTGAATGAGCGCAGCACGAGGTAATGTCTCAGAAACTACAAAACGTATGCAAAAGTATATATTAGACGAGATGAATGAATCTGGAAGTACAAATAAAATAAATGCTTTGTATATGAATGAAATTTGCAAAGCCGTATTTAATTCTAAAAATAACGAACGTCTCAAGTCAAAAATAACGACAAAGGATAGCAAGGCAAACTCTATTGCATTTCAATTAGTTCAAAAGTTCTTACAAAAATATCAAATTTTAGATTTAACTAAAGAAGCATTTAACATGGAAATTCAGCAATCACAACTAAAATATGGATCAATGGGAAACATACAAGAACTTAAATTACAACAAACATCAAATCCAATGAGCGAATTATTACAATGGAACGAAGAGCATGTCGAAGAGAAGAGACAAATCGAAGAAGAAGAGCAAGCTAAAAAGAGAGCCAAAGAAGAAGCGCTTCTTGCAGAACAAGCTCGTTCATCTCAAGGTTCTGGCAGAAAAGCAGCAATTATACAAGAATCAGCATTTGCAGAACGTGAATTTGCAGTATCAACACGCGATGTACCACTTTCTCCTACTGGAGAGTCATTTAATCGCATCAGATTTGCTCCAGAAGCTCAATCCGAGATGCCACATACATCATTCAGGTTTGTCAGACGTGAAACACAATCTATGCTTCCAGAAGGTGCTCGTTCTCCAAAAGGAGGCCCAAGATCCCCGAATGGAAAATCTTACGCTCAAATATTCCCGAGAAGTGTCGTAAACACACCTTTAACAAACAATAGAAGCGCTCCATCAGTTGTTTCAGCTCAAACAGAAAGACCACGCATAACTCCAATGAAATCTCAAAGAGAAAGGCCAAAACCAATACAAACAGATGCGCTTTCACAGTGATCAAAATATTTAATCATTATGATTACTTATCAAGTCATTTTTGTTTTTTATCAAGCTTATTCTAAAATTTTTTTTTCTTGTTTTAATCATTTTACTTGTAAAGACTAATTATCCAACTCCTTTCATAGAACTGACTAAATACGTGCCATAAAAATGGGTAATTGAATGTTTCTTCTCATCAAATTTTATTTAGAGATAAATTATTAACGTTTTGTTTGATGTAATTAGCTTAGATACTTATATATTCATGAATTCTTTTATTCATCCTTAATAACAACAGCAACAATTCCAAAATTTATAATTGGTTTAATGCGGATTTTGAATTAATTGTATTATTACCCTGCACCATACTTGAATAACTTAATCCAGTGTTTTAGCAAATGTATTCTATAACAATTCAAAGATGAAAAGATATAATGTGAATTTCAATAAATTCTTTAATTTATTGCAATTGTATATAATAGAACTAAGAACATCATACATTGTAACCGTTACAGTGTTTGAATTTTAAAAATATTTTATAAAAAAAATAATAATAATATTTGCTTGAGATTTATTATTTTAAATCCAATAATTACATATAAATAATTTCTATGCTTTAATGACGTCCCTTGACCTTATCAACTGACTTAAGAATTCTAAGAGGTTCAGAGGGCTGAAGAAGTGGTCTATCAACCTTGAATCCTGCATCTTCGAGTGTCTTCATACGAATTTCCTGGTTTCTCTGCCTCTTTGCGAGTTCATCAGCTCTCAAGTAGTTAGAGTCCTTAATAGCCTTTGTAACATCGGAGTTAACATCGACTGTAGTAGAACGCTGAACTTCGTAGCCAGATTTAGCTTGAACGAGTTGACGTTTCCAAGTAGAAAGTAAAGATTCTCTGAGATCAACAACTTTCGGTGAAGTATTCTTTGTATCGATAGCATTAACTGTTTCAACAACACCAGATGTCCTAATTTGTTCATCATCAAGTTTGTAAGAAGCCAAACATTTGAGAATCAGTTCTACGATGGTAACTGTTGGAAGTGAGCCATCTGGGAAGCCTTTAATCCATGTCTTGAATCTATCCAATACTCCAGACTGAATTAAAGCCTTTGTAAGTTCCACATCATGAGAAACTGGTTCCAAATTCTTTGTCAAGAACATTTGACGTGCAAATGTGCGTGTTGTCTTGACTATCTTTGATTGGTAGTCTTGGTTGTAAGCGCGATCCATGTCTTCAATAAGACTTTTTGCACGGGCTTCATTAATCTTTGAGACTTCATCTGGATTGTCATCAACAACGCGCTTTGCTTTCCTTGGAAGTAATGATTCGAATTCTGCATCAATTGCTTGCTGTTCAGGTGTTAATTCAACTTTTTGCTTTGTAGACTTCTTTTTAGATTTTGATTTAGCTGGTTCTTCATTATATCCATAATCATTGTGAGTATCATTATCATTGTCCGAAATTGCGTTGTATGAATCAGCTTGATAATCATCATTCTTTGGAGGCTCTGGGTCACTATCACTTTCATCGTTATGGGACTTAGCAACAAGCTCTGACTTATGGTTGGTTTCTTCATTATCACTTAACTCAAGCTCTTCATCAGACATTTGGCTTCAGTGTCAAAACCGTAGAATTTTTTTTCCAAAATGATGATTTAAGCTATTCTTGAATGAGATTCTATTGATACATAGAGCTTTCAATCCAAATAAATACAATATAATGCATAGTCAACAAAATTTAGAAATGACTTCCTGTAATTTATAGATATTCTTACCTTTATAACTTAAAATCTCATAACACATATATAATTTTTATTAGTAATCCAATCATGGAATTAGAATTACAACAGCTTTATTCATTTTCATCATTTTGACAAAAGTTTAAGGGAGGCTTCCGACCAGAAGCAAGAAGAGACCTTGATAATATTGATCCCTTATTCCTCCAGATAGATTTATTGAGGATTTGTTCATCAATGTTCTTATTATATTTCTCTTCTAATTCTAACAAATCTTTGCTCAATATTACTCTTTCTTCTTCTTGCGCTTCGATCACCCAACCAGCCTGCTCAAGTAAATCAGATGATAGCTGTTGAGACTCATCCTTTTCAATTGAAAATTTCTCAAGAGCTGGGAAAAGAATATTTTGGCATAGTTCATATAGATTCTCATCATAGTTTTCGGCAATTCTCTGGTTGCTTCCTATCTGCTTCATAATTCTTAGACACTGGCTGAATTCCAAGTAACTGTCGATATATTTATAAAGACCTATAAGTGATTCGTCGTTTGAGATAAGCGATTCTAATATCCAATTGACGGGAGACTTTTGTTCTTTCATCTTTTGGATCAAGTGTTCACAGAAATCGTAACCAACTGAACTAAGCGATGAAATTAGGTCCTTTCTTTCGATTTTATCGATATTTTATACGTGCAATTGTAGTACATGCAGGCCTACACGTATTAATTCTAGGTTTCCAACATAATAGCCTACATTAAAGAGGTCACCGGCTATTTCGTTAGTGATTGAAAGATAAGAAATTTTTTCTCCTTTCATTACAGTTTCCAGTAGTTTGTATGTCAATTCCGTCTTCACAAATGCAGAAAATTCAATTTTTTTCATAGTTTTATCCAACTTTCTAGAATTGCGAATACTATTGCTGAAGTTTTCAGCGACCACTGATGTCGTTTGGAAGGCATGGCCATCGATATACACTGATATATCAGGGTAATCAATTATAGAATAATCCATTTATGCAAAATGATTCAATCGATTTTTTAAAAAATCCAATAATTCAAAAAAGTCAGGGATTGAAAACTTAATTCTTTCATATAATTTGTATTATATGGATGGATCAAAAATATATGGTTCCAATAAGAAAATTATAAAAAATCCAAATAATTTGTGAGGAAACGTATTTTGAAAATGATTTGCATTCAATTCTTTTTTGACATCCAAAACAAAATTTTGCATTCAAAATAGTCTGAAAAAAATATAAATAGTCTAAATTGATTAGAATTCTTATATAGAAGAATCTTAATGATTTTAGCGAAAAAATTTTTATCCCTTCAAAAAGTAAAAATTGCACCATATCGTCAATCATGCCGGCCAAGTCGCCAAGAAACAAAAAAAATCCAATATGATATTTTTATCTCGTAACTACTTTAAATCACAGAAATACTTGTTTTTAGATGATACAACAACAAATTGTTTTTGAAATTCGAAAAAATATGATATTATGAGTAAAAATATATATTCAAATAAATTGTTTATATTTACACTTCCGTTGCAATAACTCTTTGGCGCGTGTCAATCTTCTTATCAGATTTTTCCACCTTTATTACATAACCAGGCTTCTTTTCAGAGTCAGCATTTTTAATTTTCTTGAGGATTCTGGGGCTTCCTTTTCTTGGACTTCCGTCATTTGGTTTTACAACATCATTAATCAAGATATTGTCAGGACGTTTGATTTTCTTGTACATTTTTACTCCAGGCTTGAGTTCCATGTCCGGAGTTATTGGTACAATTCTTCGAACAGTTCCATCGCGGTCAATAACAGCTTCTGCTGGAAGAAGTTTCGTATTACGAGCTCTGAGAACTTCAGGGTCGTTCCAATGAACAAAGAAACGGGAAAGAAGAACAATGAAATTGTAGCCACATGGCGAATATGGCTCTCTATCAGTTCTAATTAGAGCTTTTGAGAAATGCGCGCCGAGTTTCGTGATGGCAACAAAGATAACATCAATATCGCGTGCCAACCTGGAGATTTCCGTCATTCCTTCTGTGTAGTCCGGCAAGATCTCATAATCGAAATCAGAAATATACATAATGAATTCGAAAAGCTTGTCGTACGTATGCTTCTCCAGTCTGTCATTGATATCAGAAAGATGTCGGTCGAGTAATCCAAGCCTAAAGACCTTTCTCAACTGAAGAATTAATGGTTTGAAAATTTCTTTATGGGCGACTTGGACTTTGAGGATTGCTTCTGGGTTCAGAATCATATCTGAAACAGGACCAAGCAAGAAAAGTTCCGAAATCAAATCATATAACGAACCAAGATTATTATGATGCAAAGAAGCGACTTCTTTAACAATACTTAGGAGGTGGTGGAGCTCAGGAGATACATAGATGTAACTCTGTGAGATAATCTTGATCACTGTCGTTAATAAAACAACAGATTTGTCAATTGATGATTTATCATCAACATTGACATTGGAATCATCAATATATTTAACAAGTGTCTTCATGAAATTCATATAATTGCCACAGCTCTTCATGAAAACAACATTAACAAGATTTTTCAGATGATATGGAGCTGTGATGTCAGGATTGGACTCAAAGAACTTCAAAACAACAAGTTGATAGAATTGGTTGATTTTGCCTGCATAGCAGAAGATGTTGAATAAAGATCTCATGAGAATCAAAGATTGTTGATGATCTGGAGGAACAAGTTCAAAAAGAGTACGAACATAAACAAAATCTGAATGTGTGACTGCAGCATATATTGCCTGATAAACTTGGTCAGGATATGGCTCGATAATTGATGACATAAAATTATAAAAAGGAATTGGATCATTCATACATCTGATCCATGAAAGGATATGTTGTGGATCCTTCAAAACAAGATTCTTGCATATCGGTTTGCCATTTAAGCCGATTACAGAAATTCCATCTCCTGTTTTTGTTCGAATTACTTCTTTAACGAGTCCTTCTGCTTGTACAACAAGTTCTTTATCTTTAACACCTATCAAATAGAACTGTGAGTCTTGATTTATGATCGCCCATTTCGTAGCTTTCTTTTTCTCGAATGTACACGCGCTCATTGCACGTACAATGCTATGGATATCTTGGAAAACATTCCGAGGTATAGAGAAGATGGACCACCATACTGGTTAATATTTGTTGGTCAAAACACAAGTACTGTGAAGCCATACCATTACAGTCCAAAAATATTTTAGATATCTTAGCAGCTTTGACAATATTCGTTGACAAATACCATCAACAAAACTGACATCTGACTGTGAAATTCTTTCAAATCAGACGATATTAAAAACTATCTGCGTTCAAAAAATGTAAACCAATATTTCATTGTCGACCAAAACCATTCTGCTCTTGGTGTCATTGACGGTTGTATAAAAATGTTAAGAGACTTAAAACCAACCACAAGGTGGTGAAGCAAATGAAATGTCATATGACGACAAATATAGACACTTCTCCATGGCAAAGATGAGACAAGTTTTAAATATTTACAATAACCGTAAACAAAAAGTTTGGGAAACCACTCCCCGAAGAAATGAAAAACAACCTGACTTAGAGAAAGACTATATATTTAATAATTTAGTCAAAAGAGACAAACAAGAAAGAATGCCGGGCTTCAAACTTCAGAAAGGTGACAAAGTAAAATAGAAATACCTAAACGCGACCCATATGAAAATACTATTGACTATGACAACAATGGGAACCCGACAGAGTACTCACATTCGTGTTCGTAAAAATAGAAGAAAGTATACAAGAGAATATTATGAAGTTTTAGGCAAACATGGCAAAATGTACACACTGCAAGCAGAAGATAAAACTACTATGTCAGACCTCGTTTCAAACTTGTCAAAGTTCAAGGTGGTATACTTTCAAAGACAGTTCCTAACAAATATAAGACAACTCCTGACGAATATGCTAAAGAAGTTGAAAATGACGACTAAGCAATTCTATACCATGCGTAAACTGTCATGTAAGGTGGCATGTAGTCTTTACTTTGTCCCGTTGTTTGCGTATATCCTGTAACGCGATGTGTATGGTTTCCATCTCCCTGAGTGTCACTCCAGTAACAATTTATAGCAAACTGAACGTCGTCTTTAACATCATATCCTTTACCTTTTTTCAAGGCGTGCCAATCCCAAAATTTATGCTTATGCCAACCTGCTTGAGATGTACTTAAATCTATGTAGTGACTGTGTGCAGGTAAATTTTCACCTGAAATCGTTTTACTTCCCCCTGTTTCCTTTGAAGAGTTTGCACAATACAAAAACCTGTCGACTATTTGAGTCCAAGTTCCAAAACCCAGAACTGTTTCTGGTCTGGTAGAGTTCATTGACGTATAAATAGAGCCTATAGGATATAATGTTTGAAGTATTTCTGTCTTTAATGTTTGAAGCTCTGTTTTGTCTGCTTTCTTGTCATATTAAATCTTGAGCAGTGAATTTAATATTATGTTCATCCTTCATGACATAAACATCTTTACATCTAATGTTTCTCATTCGTTATGTTGTCATCCGATGTTAAACCTTGGTGGAAAGTTAGGAGGTTTAAAATATAATACATCCCCACCAGTTTCTTCAACCGTTCCTTCAATACTTTCTATACCAACAGTTGTGAAGGATTTATGTGTATGGTTCTTGTCTGCTTTCTTTTCAAGGCTAACGTTTAAGTCTGTTATTTCAGAAGATGTATGTGTATGTCCAACGGCACTTTTACTGTTTAAGGTTTCTTGTAAGTTTGTAATATCAGATATAGAATGTATATGAGTCTTTTTAGAATATTCGTTTTCAGCTCTTGTCACTTCACTTGACATTTTATTGTCAACATATGTTTTGTCTGCTAGTTCAGGATGAGTATGTTCTTTTGTTGCATAAGCATTGTTAGCTCTTTCTTCTTCTTTTGCTATTGCATCGTCTACATATCTTTGTCAGCTTTGTTGTCAACATCTGCTTTCAAAAAAGTTCATTTATAGGTTTCTCGTTTAAAGTTCCTTTGTTTGATTTATACAGACAGTATTGTTCTTATTGTCTTGAAATAGAAACTCATCTGTCATTGGGTTTAATGTCAGTTTTAAGTTTCCTTCTTTCAATGACTCAGATATCTTAGAATAGTTTGAAAAGTTTGTGTGTTCTTATTTAGAGCTTGCATAATGAGTTGTCGGTTGTGTTGTATTTCTCTCATGGAAGCAATATCTTTCGACATTTTTATTATAGATAAAATATGCTTCCAATAGAAAAAGAAAATTCAAGAGTTGCTACAACTAAACCATTAGATGAACTTTTTACTAATATCGGTCAAAAGTTTGAGACAGAGACCGTAAAGCATGAAGGCTATCGTTTTGACTACCCATTAAGATGGTTAAGAGACCCATCTGTCACAAAAGCTATTGGCTTTCGTAGAATGAAGTTCATTTCAGAAGCCATACATGGTTCCCATTTACGGTCGGTTTTGAAGTTCGATACTTATAACAAAGAAAAACGTATGTATGAGAAAATTGAACAGGGAAAACTTTTACAAGTTAGTTTGTTTGTAAACTTAGAAACAACTCTTCAAGCTTTTCAAGAAAAAATAAACGATATCTATCTCGAATATGCAAAACCAGTATAACATTGACGAAGGAGAGTACCATCTCGATATTATTTATGACAGGAAAAATGCAACTGTTAAAATCAATAAAATAGAAGACCTTGGAGAAAACGTTTATATTTCTACAAAATATAACAACTTGGCATGGTATAGATTTATGAGGATGTTAAATCAGCCTGCAGCATATCCAGTACACCCAGACTTTTATGAAGTCGAAAACCCTAATGGAACATATGAAAATGTTTTCGACCAAGATGCTATTATTGTTCATGCTTCATTTTCTGGTGCGCAAAACTCTTTCTTATGCTTGGCAAATGACTTTTACGAAAAACCTACAAAGTTATACGAACCACCAAGTGAAGTATTTCAGACTTTCAAGTATGGTTTACTACAGATGGAAGAAAAAGAATAATTCCATTATACCATGCGTTTTACTTAGAACTTAGTTTCATATACAACTACTATCGAACGGTAAAAATATAATTTTTTAATACGGTTGAGGTGTTGGATTTGGTTGCCAACTTGACTGTGGTGCAGGTTCAGGCTGTTGTATAACAGGAGCTTGTTTTCTGGTTCAGGGTCTTTAGGTATAATACCAACGAACTGACCTACTCTTTTACCAATATTTTTGACTCCGTTCCAAATTCCTCTTCCTACAGATTTTATTCCATTCCATATACCTCTTTCCAACTCTTCTGAAGAAGTTTCCATACTACTGAAGAAACCCATTTTACTATATGTAAAAATCTAATGTCCGCCTAGTCTCTTACGTTTCCTGTTGAGTTCCATAGCATTCTTTAACTGGAGCTCATACATTCTGTTTCTCCTCTGGTAGAAAACATATTCTGGGTCAACTCCTGTGTTCGCGTCATCTGCATAAAGTTGTTTATATCCCACTTCAGGGTTTGTATAAAACTCTTTCCATCTCATATTTGCATACCATGGTTGCAAACCTAACGCAGCGTCATTTGACATGGCAGTTTGCATTTGTACATCGTTGGCACTTGACCATAGTTTGCCATTGCAGTTTGTATTCTAACTTCATTTGGAATATTCTCTGGGTTTGGTTGTCCAGGTTGCTGTGCATTCGCTAAGTTCTGTGCGTCCATTTAATATTAGATAAAAATATCTCTTACGAGTACATATACTGAACATTTGCAGGCATTGGTTCATCTTCATATTCTCTGTACTTTCTTGCCACGTCAAATAAATAAATGACACAATGGAAAAAACCTAAAACAAGTAGTCCAATTTCAAACCACATTTACTTACTAATAAAATTTCTTTATTGTGACACTTTCTCCAGTTTATAGGACCTCTCTCATATTCTATCTTGTCATATATAAACTCATAGTCATGTATGTCCTCTAACCATCTCATAACGGTTTCCAAACCACTTTTATCGGATGTAAAGTAAAAGCATGGATGGTTATGTATAACGTCTAAAGTTTCTAAAGAGTCTCTCAAAGTCCAGTCTACTTGGTATTGAAAATCCCATGTGTTATAGAACGGCGGGTCCACTATAAAGAAAACATTTTCCTTGTCTTTATATTTTTCATACAACTCTGTCCAATGACATCTCACAAACTCTATACCCTCAATATATTTTTCTATGTTCTCTTTGAAAACATTTGTATAGTTAAGATATAAAACTTTTGACATAAGTGTTTCAATGTCATGAACTCTTATAAACCACTATATAATAGTCTAGCAGATATACTATCCCAGTCTATATATTCTGCTTTTTTCAAAACCTCTCTCACAATATTTTTCTTATCTAATGGTATACGTTCCATCTTACCTATAGGTATCTTTTCTTTTAACTCTTTCAATATATTGTTTGTGTCTGGAATATGTTTGAGACGGTCCAATTAGTTGTCAAGTCATTGCATATAATCTTTGAGTCTGGGAATATTATATGGCACAAATGGGATATATAGAAACTTCCACCGAACAAATCTACAAATGTTAGACCATTCGGTAGTTTCTTAAGTTCTCTCAATATATATCTTTACATCTACTCTTATTTCCAAGAACGGTAACGGTGGTTTTGTAAAATTCATTTATATATAAATAAAAATGTTTTTACCTGAAAAGTGACAGAAAAGTGAAGACTTGTAACTATCCGCACATATATTCCATCGTTATGACTTTAGCAACAAGAGCTCTGGACTATGGGTGTGTTTCTCTTTCATTAATCATACTCAAGCCTTCATTACAGACAGTTGCTTTCATTGTTCAAAAACCGTAGAATTTTTTCCAAAATGATGATTAAAGCTATCTTTGAACTGAGATTCTATATTGTAACACATAAGATACATTCAAATCATATCAAAATATCAATATAATGCATAGTCAACAAAATTAGAAATGACTTCCTGTAATTTATAGATATTCTTACCTTTATAACTTAAAATCTCATAACACATATATAATTTTTATTAGTAATCCAATCATGGAATTAGAATTACAACAGCTTTATTCATTTTCAATCTTTGACAAAAGTTTAAGGGAGGCTTCCGACCAGAAGCAAAGAAGAGACCTTGATAATATTGATCCCTTATTCCTCCAGATAGATTTATTGAGGATTTGTTCATCAATGTTCTAATTATATTTCTCTTCTAATTCTAACAAATCTTTGCTCAATATTACTCTTTCTTCTTCTTGCGCTTCGATCACCCAACCAGCCTGCTCAAGTAAATCAGATGATAGCTGTTGAGACTCATCCTTTTCAATTGAAAATTTCTCAAGAGCTGGGAAAAGAATATTTTGGCATAGTTCATATAGATTCTCATCATCATGTTTCGGCAATTCTCTGGTTGCTTCCTATCTGCTTCATAATTCTTGACACTGGCTGAATTCCAAGTAACTGTCGATATATTTATAAAGACCTATAAGTGATTCGTCGTTTGAGATAAGCGATTCTAATATCCAATTGACGGGAGACTTTTGTTCTTTCATCTTTTGGATCAAGTGTTCACAGAAATCGTAACCAACTGAACTAAGCGATGAAATTAGGTCCTTTCTTTCGATTTTATCGATATTTTATACGTGCAATTGTAGTACATGCAGGCCTACACGTATTAATTCTAGGTTTCCAACATAATAGCCTACATTAAAGAGGTCACCGGCTATTTCGTTAGTGATTGAAAGATAAGAAATTTTTTCTCCTTTCATTACAGTTTCCAGTAGTTTGTATGTCAATTCCGTCTTCACAAATGCAGAAAATTCAATTTTTTTCATAGTTTTATCCAACTTTCTAGAATTGCGAATACTATTGCTGAAGTTTTCAGCGACCACTGATGTCGTTTGGAAGGCATGGCCATCGATATACACTGATATATCAGGGTAATCAATTATAGAATAATCCATTTATGCAAAATGATTCAATCGATTTTTTAAAAAATCCAATAATTCAAAAAAGTCAGGGATTGAAAACTTAATTCTTTCATATAATTTGTATTATATGGATGGATCAAAAATATATGGTTCCAATAAGAAAATTATAAAAAAATCCAATAATTTGTGAGGAAACGTATTTTGAAAATGATTTGCATTCAATTCTTTTTTGACATCCAAAACAAAATTTTGCATTCAAAATAGTCTGAAAAAAATATAAATAGTCTAAATTGATTAGAATTCTTATATAGAAGAATCTTAATGATTTTAGCGAAAATTTTTATCCCTTCAAAAAGTAAAAATGGCACCATATCGTCAATCATGCCGCGCAAGTCGCCAAGAAACAAAAAAAAATCCAATATGATATTTTATCTCGTAACTACTTTAAATCACAGAAATACTTGTTTTTAGATGATACAACAACAAATTGTTTTTGAAATTCGAAAAAATATGATATTATGAGTAAAAATATATATTCAAATAAATTGTTTATATTTACACTTCCGTTGCAATAACTCTTTGGCGCGTGTCAATCTTCTTATCAGATTTTTCCACCTTTATTACATAACCAGGCTTCTTTTCAGAGTCAGCATTTTTAATTTTCTTGAGGATTCTGGGGCTTCCTTTTCTTGGACTTCCGTCATTTGGTTTTACAACATCATTAATCAAGATATTGTCAGGACGTTTGATTTTCTTGTACATTTTTACTCCAGGCTTGAGTTCCATGTCCGGAGTTATTGGTACAATTCTTCGAACAGTTCCATCGCGGTCAATAACAGCTTCTGCTGGAAGAAGTTTCGTATTACGAGCTCTGAGAACTTCAGGGTCGTTCCAATGAACAAAGAAACGGGAAAGAAGAACAATGAAATTGTAGCCACATGGCGAATATGGCTCTCTATCAGTTCTAATTAGAGCTTTTGAGAAATGCGCGCCGAGTTTCGTGATGGCAACAAAGATAACATCAATATCGCGTGCCAACCTGGAGATTTCCGTCATTCCTTCTGTGTAGTCCGGCAAGATCTCATAATCGAAATCAGAAATATACATAATGAATTCGAAAAGCTTGTCGTACGTATGCTTCTCCAGTCTGTCATTGATATCAGAAGAATGTCGGTCGAGTAATCCAAGCCTAAAGACCTTTCTCAACTGAAGAATTAATGGTTTGAAAATTTCTTTATGGGCGACTTGGACTTTGAGGATTGCTTCTGGGTTCAGAATCATATCTGAAACAGGACCAAGCAAGAAAAGTTCCGAATCAAATCATATAACGAACCAAGATTATTATGAGCAAAGAAGCGACTTCTTTAACAATACTTAGGAGGTGGTGGAGCTCAGGAGATACATAGATGTAACTCTGTGAGTAATCTTGATCACTGTCGTTAATAAAACAACAGATTTGTCAATTGATGATTTATCATCAACATTGACATTGGAATCATCAATATATTTAACAAGTGTCTTCATGAAATTCATAATATTGCCACAGCTCTTCATGAAAACAACATTAACAAGATTTTTCAGATGATATGGAGCTGTGATGTCAGGATTGGACTCAAAGAACTTCAAAACAACAAGTTGATAGAATTGGTGATTTTGCCTGCATAGCAGAAGATGTTGAATAAAGATCTCATGAGAATCAAAGATTGTTGATGATCTGGAGGAACAAGTTCAAAAGAGTACGAACATAAACAAAATTGAATGTGTGACTGCAGCATATATTGCCTGATAAACTTGGTCAGGATATGGCTCGATAATTGATGACATAAAATTATAAAAAGGAATTGGATCATTATACATCTGATCCATGAAAGGATATGTTGTGGATCCTTCAAAACAAGATTCTTGCATATCGGTTTGCCATTTAAGCCGATTACAGAAATTCCATCTCCTGTTTTTGTTCGAATTACTTCTTTAACGAGTCCTTCTGCTTGTACAACAAGTCTTTATCTTTAACACCTATCAAATAGAACTGTGAGTCTTGATTATGATCGCCCATTTCGTAGCTTTCTTTTTCTCGAATGTACACGCGCTCATTGCACGTACAATGCGAGATTT